>NW_024468453.1:0-16874 GCF_002104995.1 Linderina pennispora | reverse complement strand
ACGTTGCCCGATCGGAGGCTGAAAAGCCTGCGTCAATGCCTGGAGGCGAAGCCCTCGCACTGCGTTGCGCTGGAACATGGCTGAGCAGTTTTCCGAGAAATGACTAGAAAATGATAAGGATCCATCGGGCTGGGTTTGGCCTGATCGGGCTTGCTCGAACCCACAGACCGCCGCAGATCGTAATAATGGGCGTCACTACCCCAGATATTAAGCGCAATATTGTCGATTCGGTTTGCATGGGGAAGCGAGCGTATTATTTGCCCTGAAACATGGTGCTATTTATGTGGTGGTTACTACTATCCATGCTGATGCTATTCCGAGCAAGGTGTTGCTAAACATACGCCGCTAGTAGTCGGACACAGTGCAGCGCTGCCATGTCATTAGCATAGACAATACCACGCCCGTTCAACCAGAGTTCCTCTGCTCCTCCTTCTCTCCCATTTTCCAGCTCTTCCCGCTTCAGTCCTGAACCTGCCCTTCTCATACATCTGCGCCAAATGATGTCCGAGGACCCAAAGCAAAAGGAAAGCTACTTGCTCATGATTAAGCGCAACAGCAGCGTGGTCGCCAAAAGGTAAGCAGACCCAGTCCGACCCTCCATCCAAAGAACGGACTCTGCCGTTGAGTTGGCACAGGAACCCAGAAACATCCTCCAACTCACCACATCCCAGTTTAAAACCTGTAGGCTTGGCCGGAGAGACAGCATTCCCTGATAACGCTTCTGGCAGCAGCGATTTGCACCCTATTGCTGCTGACCACGTACCATCCAGATATCTTCAGCAGCACGCTGCTCGAGGCACCAAACGGTGATTGACCAGACCAGACCAGTTGCCCGTGCCCCAGCCCAACCTGCTTGCTTGCCACGGCCTGCCGGCGCTGCTGACGGGGAGTCCGCGGCGATTTGAGAAGCAATTCCACACTGGCCAACACGCCCCACGGGATAACCAGTCAGTATCGGCTGACCAAGCACATTGAGGTGCTGGGCAACGACTACAGACCAAAGACTGCCGCATCCATGCCGTCGTGGCTGCCCAAAGCCGCACTGGATGGCAATGTGGAGGTGTCCAAGAACGGCCGGCTGACCGAGGACTCGCGCCAGATCCTTGCCAACAACCGCGCGGTCGCCTCATACACACAGGAGCCTGACTCCGACTCGCTGCTGATTCTGACGCCGATCAAAAACAACGCAAGCACCTGGCACGGTACTTTGCGCTGATAGACCGGTTGAATACCCGCGCGACAAAATATCGATCGCATTCCCTAGTGTCGGACTCCACCGACGACACGCAGCAGATGCTGATTGAGTCGCGGCAGTGGTACCAGGAGAAGGCGCCTGAGGACTGCGTTTTCGCAGGTTCGACATATACCGGCAGGACTTTTTCTACTCGCTGCCGCGCGACCAGCGGCATTTGAGAGAGAAGCAGCGAGAGCGCCGGATAATGATGGCTCGCGCGCGCAACTATCTGTGGACGCGCGCTCTCGGCGATGAGCAGTGGGTGCTGTGGATTGACGGCGACCTCGAGTTCTATCCGCCGAACATCGTGCGCGACCTGATGGCCTACGACAAGGACGTTATAGTCCCGAACTGCCTCGTGCGCAAGCGCGGCGACAAGGGCCAGTGGAAGCACACAGTGTACGACCGCAATGCCTGGCAGGAGACAGATGCCAGCCGCGCCATGATCGCAAACCTCAAGGAAGACGACTTCCTGGTCGAGGGCTACCAGTCCCTCAAGACACACCGCAAATACCTGGACAACTTCAAGAAAAACGAGACGCTCGTGCCGCTCGATGGCGTCGGCGGCACCTTCACCTGTCAAGGCCCACGTCCACCGCTCGGGCGTCGGCTTCCCCGCCTGGCTCTTCCAGCACCAGGTCGAGACCGAGGGGTTTGCCAAACTCGCCAAGGCCAACGGCTTCGGGGTGTTCGGCCTGCCGTTCTACTATATCCGCCATGTTGTCGGGTAGATGTCTTTTTCAGCGACTCTTTCATACAGAGCAATGCCCAACGATTTCCAAATTCATCGTGCTGTTGGGTTGAGAATGCGCTGGCAGCAGGACTGCTTATCTCACACCGTATCCCCCGACGTGGCATGCAGCCGCAGCAGCTTGTCCGCCGACAGGAACCGGGCTCGCCGCCTGACTCCTTGATAAGAACAGGACTGCGCAAAAGGCGGTGCATGCAGACACGGGGGACGTGAATTGGTTTTGAGGGGTATCCACATTGAGCAAATCGCAGGTGAGGAGATAACGCTCGTGCAGGTTATGACAAATCTGCACGACTTGGCCCGGCTCTTTCCCTCGGCATGCCGGGGTTGCTGCGCTATGCTGTGCTCAGATGGCAGGATATCCGGAGCATCGGGCGCACCAGTGCCTGCGATTACACGCCTGATACCCATGCAGGTCCAGTGGCATCTGAAAGTCGGGTCAGCAAACACGCAATTCCAAAACTGCCCAATGGACTTTATCCCTGAAATCTTGCCATGTTCATAGATGCCGCCCTGGTGGCATGCGTGCGTGGGCACACTCATGTTGCAGGACAGATGCTATCGCTAAGCGATCGGTGAAGCGCTGTGTTGCCATGCATGCACATGGAACGCGCCCCCTCCATTGGCAGCAAACATGCCGTCATGTTTGGAGAAAACAAGCGGACCGGGGCCTTCAGGAACTCCATTGCGTCCGGGCACTTGCTTCTGGCACTCTAGCGTCCCAACAAGCACACTGCCGACAACGGCCGATGAACATTCCCAACTGTCCTGACACATGGCACGTCTAAAACTGTCTGTCAAGCTAATTGGGTACTTGGTACCCCCCGCCCCCAATTCGGTGCTCAACGGTAGCTTTGGCACCACAGGCATCGTCGGAGCAATTCCCTATCGCAGCACCCTGCCTGCCGATATATCTGCCTATCGGCCCGCATTGGGCTAGGTGTTGGGCCGTTGCCTTTATCACGGTGAGGTCAGTCTGCTCATAAGCAGCAAGTTCTCTTTTGGTAGCCAGCGCTGGAAGAGTTCGTCCTGTAGCTCCGGGAGAAAGCTACTGGTGATGGACCGGCTTATAAAGGTGCCAAGCGAAATATGATCAACCCAAAAAAAAAAGCTCGCCATCAGGCTACGGGGCTCGGGCATATTTCCAACCCGAGGTGTTGTGCAAACACGGCTGGTGCCGGCCGGGTAGCAAGGCAGCTGTGCCTGCAGCACTAGCACATTATTATTTTGGAGATTCCTGCCACTCTTGGGGTTCTCTCCCTGGGTGGTTTTTACTAGCACCGGCAACACCCCTTGCTGGCCACCGTGCTGAGGCAGGATACTCGCTAATAAAACGCGTGCTGCTCAAAATAGGTCTATTTGAAGGCCTTGTCTTCCCACGCAACCTCGTCCGTACTTTTTAATACCACTTGCATTTACTCTACTGGCTTTCCCTCCTCCTTTTGTCTATACACATTGATGCAGAGACACAGTCTGCACAGGATGCGAAAAGCTGTTGACCCGTTTGGCTACCAACCTCAGTACCAGTCAGCAAAGCACTACTACAGCCCGCATCCGTATACCTTTGGTGAGTGCTATATTCGCCATTTCGGAGCCGCACCACATACACACGCATCCAATTCTTACAGCCAGCAGATACACATGTCACAGCGCCACCAGCAACAGATGTACCAGCAGCAGCAGTTGCAGCAGCTCTACCAGGAGCGGCAGCGGCAGTTATTCCAGCACCAGCAGGTGTACCAGCAACACCAGCAGCAGGTAGAGCAGCAGCAAAGGAGCGACATGTACAACCCGCAGTTGTCGATTAAAAAGAAGCCATATGCGCAGCCCACAGCTGCCTATGTGCCGCCTGCCTCCGTGCCATCGTCCCCAACGCCCTCAGCAGCACGACCGCCTCCTCCTCTGACCGAGGCAACAGGTACACGCCAATCCAGGCCAAGGCCGACAGAACAAGGCCACAGGAGAAACAGGACTCGAAATACGCCGATTTTGACTGGTCGCCGTTGACTCTTCCGCTGATCAAGCAGTGCGAGAGCCACGGGTTTCAACGCGCCATCGGCGTCGCTGCTGGAAAACATGGCATATATCCCAAAGTACTCACCCACGTCGTCGGCTATCCAGAGTGCCTGCAATTCAATTCCGCACAGCCCCCACATGGGTGCTACCCAGACCAGCCACCCGCAGATGATGGCAGTGGAGAGGGTACGGGTGCTCGATGTGGGAGTCGGGCGAGTATTTTGGAGCCGCTGGCCCAGACTGCCCGTACTCAACATGCACCGTATGGATCGCAGTCGTATTACCGCTGAAGCAACTGCAGCGCTTTGCTTTCTGCCTCAGTTCGTTGGTGGACCACTACCGTTATACATAGCTCCCTATTCCCCGTCTCCACCCTCACCTCCACTCTCCAGGGGCACTGTACATCCTTTCTCCTTGGATTCATGAGCCTTTCAATACAAACACCTCCCCATTTAGTCTGCCAAGGAGCACAAGGAAAACCCTGCTGGAATTGCTGCTCATGCTCACATTCTGCAAATGCCGACTTTCATGCGCAGTACCGATCGATATGCGCAGCTAGGACATGCATGAGTCCTTCGGCTGAACGCATGCGCCGATATCGAGCCCCGAGCCGGCCAGAGGATTACTAAAGCATCGTGCCATATCGGATACGAAAAGACTGGTGCAAGTGCGAGGATTGATATGAAGAAAGTTTTATGAATAGCTCCAGACACGGCAAAAGGCTTACAAAGGAGGAGACTCACAGCAGCATCCAGCCTGCCGACGCCAGCACGATGGCCCAGGTACCGGCTGCAATACGAGATGCTGGTGCCGCATTCAAGTACTTGCCTCTGTAGTAGTACATGGGACCAGCGGACTTCCACCCATCGAGCGCCTTCTTGGTAGTCGTACGTGGCCTTGCCTGTGCGCCAGTTTTTCTTCTTGGCCTTGACATGCTCAACCTGCACCTTCTTGTGCTGCATGGTGTCGCCATCCTCATCCTCAATCTCCTTGCCGTCGAGGCCAGTGTGCGTGTTTTTTGCCTTTTCCCTTGCCCTTGCCCTTGCTGCTACTCTTTGTATCCTTGGAATCCTTGGTGTCCCTTGAATCCTTTGTGTCCCCTGAATCCTTTGGTTGTCGTCGTCGTCACCATCAGCATCAGACGAGCTCTTGCCCTTGGACTTGGATCCACCCTTCTTGCCCTTGGGACTTGGATCCGCTCTGTCAGACTTGTCCGCATCATCGTCGGCCGCATCGTCATCTACATCCCTGCCCTTGCTTCTTCCTTTGCTCCTGCTCCTGCTCTTGGCCGCACCCATCTCATCGCCATCCCCTGACCCGTCGTCACCATCCTTCGCTGCGCTCTTCTTTTTCGCACCACTGCTCTTCGGCCCGCTGCTTGTGCCAACCTTAATATTGACTTCATCCGAGCCCATTTCCTCGTCCCCATCCAAATGGGCGTGCGCACCATGGTGCAGCTGTGGGTGCACAGCTATATTGCTGACTCGATCGGCCGGCACGAGGTCCTGGGACTTGATGCTCATGGCAGCTTCGTTCGGGTCGAGCGCTGCCGCTGCTACAGGGTTGGCGGCGTCTTCGCTGCCGATCTTCTGCTTGTTCAGCCGCATTGCTGGCATAAGGATTTCGGGCGTGCGGCCGGCCAAATGCGTGCTGATGCTGAATTCGAAGGCGCTGCCGAAGGGAACAGTGGTTATTGCCAAAGCTATGTGGACTAGTACGCAGAGAAACAAGCGGCCATGTCCCAATGACAGAGCTGCTCTCATGATAAGCGGCAGGGAACGTTGATGCTGAATCTGAAATATGTGCTATATGTAAATGCCAAAAAAAAGCCCCTTGTTGCACGGAGATTGATATATGGAACTGATGCCAAATGCAACAAAAAGTAAAATCTGCTTTCAAAAATAGAGTAGCTGAGCTCTGTGCAAAATAGACTAAAGGGAAGAGAAGCGGAAAGGGGGAGCTAGTGCCAGGGAGAGCTAGTGCGGAGACCAAAAGCTATGGCATAGCTGGCTTGGGAGGGAGATGCGTGTGGACCAGTATCTGGGTATTTGTAAACTGTCTCAGACATCGACTACAAAAGCGCCCGGGAGACACCTCGCATGCGTGCCCGTGTTGAGGAGAGATGGAGAGGTGCATAGCGTTTGCTGTCAGGAACAGGGTGTGCGTTAATATGAATTGCATGTGGCCAGCAGAAGGGTGTGCTGGCAGGGTGTTTGCAAGACCTTGGCTGATGGCAATATGAGGACAGCATGGTGTATGTTTCATACAGCATACGAAATCCAATATTGGTATGCGATATCTCTCCCCCGCGAAAATGAAACAGGCGCTTTCGCCACTTCTCCATCCCCGCATCTGAGGGAATCGGGGATACAGCAGCCTGCGTCGCTTTGCTAAGAAATAGAGCTAATGAGACATCTTGCTAGAAGCAGCACCTTTAACTTGACAGATCTATCTAACCAGCCACATCATTAGGTAGCATCCAGCTGTTATCAGCAAATACCCGAACCGCCCTGGCCACTAGGGCCGTCGCCTGGGTCGTTCTTCTTGTGACGCTTGTTCATGCCAGCGTTAGCGCAGCTGTGCGTGCTGCCAGAGGAGCCCGATGCCTCCGCATCGGCGTACCCATGCTGCGACGACGAATTCGAGCGCGGCCGTGTCTCACCCACCTGCGGTGACATCTGGTCGCCCGCATCTGTCGGCAAGTGACCCGCGCGCGCCTCATTAGAATCACCGGCAACCGCCTGCAAAAGCGTCGACCACTGGGCCGACAGGCTCACTGGGCTGGCGCCCGAGGTGAACTGCAGGGGGCCAAAGGACCCAGGCATTGCACCGCGGGTAGAGGCAAAGATTGCGCTGCGGCTGGGTCTGCTGCGAATTCGCCGCTGGCGTCGCAGAGTCCTGGGCATCGGAAGGGCGTGGGGGTGCACCAGCCGTGGTGGCTATGGGCTCGAAGCCGAGGACCATGGATGTGAATGAAAAACGGCGAGTCGCTGGTGCTTGGCACAGACATGCCTTGTGCTCCACTGCTGCCGCTGAAGGTGGAAAATATGCGTGGTGGGTGGCCGCCGGTGCCGCCAGTGACTGAGCCAGCGGCCCGAGCCATATTCGGTGGTGGTGGAGCGGTCGGACCGATCGTCGCCCAACGAGGCCTGGCTGCCGAGCGTGTACAGGCGGTCAATGAAGCCGAGGAAGTTTGGGTTGGCGGCGAGATCCTGCTGGGCGTTAGATGTCTCCGTGGGTGTTGGCTGCGAGGATGCTGCTGGCTGCGGCCGGCAGGTGCTGGTTGTGAGGAGGTTGCTGGCTGCGGCTGGGCGGGGGCGGGGGCTGGTGTTGGCTGAGCAGCACTGCGCATTCTGCGGACCAGCTCGGATGGGTCGGCAATGGTGTCAATATAGACATCGAGTATATTTCCGTTCTGCAGAGTCCGGGTAGCATGCATGCGCGTGCTGTCTCCTGTGCTTGGTGCAGCACGACCAGATGCTGTATTTGCTCCATTGTCATGTGCCGTTGGCGCTGGAACTGAGTTGACCACGTTCCAGAAAGTGTTTCGACCTGTCGCTGCTGAACCAGCGGTAGCAGTCGAAGCCGAGGCAAGAGCTGAAGCACCAAACCTCTGTGCAGCCTGCATGGTTGCTACATACGCCTGCGTATTAGGTCTCTGTGTCTGTGCATCCGCTGCTCCATGCTGCATCCCGGCGGGCGGGGCTGGGTGGGTCCATGTAGCCATGGACTCGACAACCATTTGGGGCGCCAGGAACTCTGTGTAATCGGCTGACACGCCCGGACCAAAGAACATAGCGTTCCCTGGGCTCGACAACAGCCCCATGGCCATGCGGCGGGTTCCGGCGGCGGCCATGTGAAGCTGACACGCAGAGAATATGGTCATGTCTTGATGCCGACACGCCTCGGGTTGTAGGGTTTGGTGCGGGCGGACGGCAGCTCGGCTGGCAGCTGCACCGAGCTTTCAAGGAAGGGCAGTGCCAGCGGTGCTGCGGCCAGAACCTGGCGGGCAGCCTGGGCCGCGCGCTCGGCAAGCTGCGACCTGTCCTCGGCATCCGCCTGCGACTCGCCATGGGCAGTGTCCCGGATACCCAGGCCGATGTGCTGGAACATGCGGCCGACCTCGACCAGGGCACTGCCCAGGTTCCTGACTGCCAGACCAGCAGCGCCCACCTGCTCGACAGCAGGCTCCGAGTGCGAGATGTACCGCGACTGCCTTGTCGACGGTCTATCGAATTCAAAGTTTTCCCTGCCGGGCACGCGGCGTACGGCGGGCAGGATGTTCTCAAGCAAATCGTAGATGAGCTCGTTTGCCTGGGAGCGCGTTGGCTGCGGTCGTGTCGCGACTACCACGCGCTGTGGTGCCATTTCCTGGCCGCTGGTGGTTTGCGAAAACACAAGCCCAGGAATCGGCGTTCCCGAGTGCTCTGACTCGCTAGCCGGATACAGAGCCGTTCTGGGGACAGTCCCGCGGCTCATCTCCTCGTCCGTCAGCAGATTCCCGCTCGGCGGCTTCCCGGTCAATGCGGTACATGCTGCCGGTCAAAGTCCTTGCGATCCACTCGCCGCCATCGCCGGCTCCAAAGTTCCGGTACACCGTAGCGATGGTCCGCCCCAGCCGGTCACGCTGCTGCTGCTGGTCCTGCTCGGATCGCACATTCTCCGGAGCATGGAAGTAGATGGGAATGTCGACGGTCACCGAGCGCCCGGCTCCCTGGCGCCCATCGGTAGCTGCTCGCCCCTGTCCAGGTGATTCGCGCTGCTGGCTGCTGGCAGCATCGCTGTTTCCGGCTGTGGCAGCGGGGCGCACAACCATATGCAAGGCACAGCCATCCTCCCACCCCGGCGTCTGCTAGCCTCTGGCTGTCGTTGGCAAGCACCCGCCCGCTGAAAATAAGTCGCAGCCGGTGTACTGCCACCTGGCTTTTGCTGGACAGCTTCGTGCGGAAGTCGCCGACTGTCGCGCTGGGCTGGACTTGTACTCGGTACTCGCGCTCTGCGCCGCCTTCCAGAAGCGCTTTGACGCGAAGGCTCCACCCGCCTGTAGCGCCAGCGTTGCCCGCCAAGCTGTCGGCGCTGTCGTCTCCGATATCTACAGTAGACATGATGCGTGTGCGCAAGGTAAATAAAATACAGAAAAGAGGCTCCTCCCTGGAGAGTAGAGAAGGGCAGTCGCTAAAGCGTCAAAGGGCCTGGAGAGAACGTAAAAGTAGGTAGGATTGCAATTTCGCAAAGGAACCATTGGAGGAGAAGAGAAAGAGGTCGGAAAAGGACATGAACGAAAAATCCCAACGCTCACTGTGCCAGCTGATGACTAAAAATGGCCGGACAATACCCATGTCCGCCTGCCTGCAGCAGCGCTTCCAGCTCAGCTTTGTGTTGGCCAGCAGTGAGCCAGCTACCGCACCAGAAAATGACAAGTGCTATATGACACTGGGATCCTCTAGACACACAGCCCGGCACATGCGAGCAGGGTGTCAATGTCAGTGGCACCTGCTGCCATTGCCATTGCATGTATCTGCTGCTTCTACAGTGGCAGTATCGGTGCTGTCGTCATGTCCCTGCGCTACATGCCCAACTGTCTTCCATTTTTTGTGCTATAATTGCGAGTAAACGCCATATGTGCAGTAGGAATCCGACCCGAGGGTCTGCGCTGCGCCGACCTCCCCTCATCGTTGGGTGCTATTTCAGGCCCAAGAATGCTGCTCCCTGCCTCCCCTCACTCGGCACGTGCGAGTCGGCTGATGCAAGGTGAGCGCTCGCAAGGCCTCGATTTATCGCTTGTTAGCAGACGTCACCCGCTTAATAGTGTCCATGCCTGCCATCTCTAAACCCCGTGCCCACCAGCCCTTCGCTGCAGCAGCGCTCCTCTTCTTACCAGTTCCCAACACAATAAATTCCACCGTATTTTCTATCATAAATGGGACAAGATAAATGTCGAGCAAATGCTGGCTATTGAGGAGCCCTTCATGAAGGTAAGCTGGTGCATTCCACCTCCTGTCAAAGCCAGAATGCACACGGGGCTCATTTTTCATTCGGGTGCCTTGTAGGTGCCGTTGGAGCAGCTGAAGCGGGCAGTGCGGCAGTCGCAGAAGCAGACAGAGCGGGACACAAAGGATGTGAGCTCGACAGTAAGCAGCCTGATAAAGCGGTCAGGCAGCGCGGAGGCCGGGGACATCGACGGGGCCCTGGACGGAATGATAGACAGACTGAAAACCCTGAAGCGCAAGCTGGAGGTGGTCAAGCAGGAGGAGGCATTGCTCATCCAGCGGTCAAAGCAGCGGGCCATGCAGCTCAACGAGCTCAGCACATTCACGTCATCAACACAGCCCGAGTTTGAGCGGTGGTGTCGGACACGGCTCGACCGCGTGCTGATAGACTACATGCTGCGCAGCGGCCACACATCGACAGCACAGCAGCTGATAGACAGCAATGGCCTGGAGCATTTCGCTGACTCGTCGCTATTTGCACTGGTGATGCGGATTGAGCGGGACCTGAAGGAGCAGCACCTGTGCCGGAGCACGCTGCAGTGGGTGCGCCGACAACCGCAGTGCGCTGCGCAAGATTGGATAGCTCGCTAGAGTTTGAGCTGCGCCTGCAAGAGTATATCGAGTTAATCAGGGCGCGCAACACTGCAGAGGCCATCGTCTATGCCAAAAAGCACCTGGTGGCATGGTCAGAGACCCAGATGCCTCGCATCCAGCGCGCCATGACATTGCTGGCGTTCCCGCCCGACACCCCATGCCCGCCGTATAGGGCCATGTTTGATATTGGCCGGTGGGACACCCTGGCGCAGGAGTTCCGCATGGTGATATTCCAGCTCCACCACCTGCCATCACAGCCGCTGCTGCACTTGCTGCTGCAAACAGGGCTCTCGGCACTCAAAACACCGGCTTGCATCTCGGACGACGACGCCGAGCACAACCGCAACTGCCCCGTGTGTCAGCGCGACACCCTGGGCAAGCTGGCCCAGGACCTGCCGCTCAGCCACCATGTCAACTCGAATCTGGTCTGCCGCATCACCGGCGAGAACATGAACGAGGACAATCCGCCCATGCGTCTGCCCAATGGCTATGTGTACTCGTTCAACTCGCTCAACGAGATGGCTGCCAACAACAGCGGCAAAGTCAAGTGCCCACGTACCAGCGAAACATTCGGTCTGGCCGAGTGCAAGAAGCTGTTCATCAGCTAGCTATGTCCGTGCGTGCCTAGAATCTCTGCTGTTCGAAATCGAGTAACAGTCTTTTCGCCATATCGCCCAATCCTTGTGTCAGGTCACCTGTAACGAAAGTAGAGGCCTTGATCACGCCGTGGTAATGTTCGGCACCGATTACAGCCTGGATCAGCGAATTCTGATCTAGCCTCTAAGGAAAAAAAAACTCGATGCAACGCCAACTTTTTCCCCTCACCTCGCCTCTTTTACTCCAACCGCCAATCCATAGCACCTGGAAATCTCTATTACTCATCATACCACCGCCTCCATTCAGAACAACCATGGGCAAGTCGCATAAGAAGGAGCACACATCGGCCGTCGTGGACACCGCCGCTGACGAGTCAACCGCCCCTGGTATTCTGGCGCCCATTGCGCACCCGCTGGCCGACAAGAAGCTTGCAAAGAAGATGCTGAAGACCGTGAAGAAGGCGGCCAAGCACCGGCACGTCAAGCGCGGCGTGAAGGAGGTTGTGAAGGGCCTGCGCAAGGGCGAGAAGGGCCTGGTCGTGATGGCCGGCAACATCTCGCCGATGGACGTGCTGTCACACATCCCGATTCTGTGCGAGGACAGCAACGTGCCGTACTGCTTTGTGCCGACCAAGGAGGAGCTTGGTGGCTCGTGCTCGACCAAGCGGCCGACGTGCTGCATCATGATTGTGCCGGGCGGCAAGGGCGGCAAGGGCGAGGCCCACGAGGACTACAAGGACTCGTACGATGAGTGCTTTGCCGCTGCGAAGGAGCTCGACGACAAGCTGCTGGAGACTGCCGCTGCTGGTGTTATCCAGGCGTAACAAAAAACAACCAACCCGTGTTTCTTAGTACTCTAAAAATATTTTAAAAACCTTGCTGATACAAGGCACACGATTGCAACTGGTACTGACATGCAGATCGGATCGAGATGTGGTGCTTTATTGCTGGTGTGAAGACAGCGCTTGCTTGCAGAAAGGTCCTTACTTGGACTCCTCCTCCTCCTCATCGCTGGACTCGTCGAACTGGGGGAGATCGCCAGGAGCACCGCCGGCAGCACCGGCGTTGGCCAACATCTGGCTGAAGTCCATACCACCAGGCATGCCAGGCATGCCACCCATTCCAGGCATGCCACCCATTCCAGGCATACCGCCCATTCCAGGCATACCGCCCATGCCAGGCATGCCGAACTGCGAAAAGTCCATGCCATCCGGCACGGCAGGGGCCTCGTCCTCCGAATCATCCTCATCTCTCCAGCGAGCGAAATCGGTCTTGACAAAGTTCAGCCTGACCTTCTCCTTGGTCAGTCTCGGCCACCACTCGCCCTTGGCCTTGTTCAGCACCATGAACACGTAGCGTCCCGTAGCGGACCGCTTCGACGTCGCGATATCGATCTTGTCAAAGAAGTCAATGTGGAACGCGTAGTCCTTCGCGTCCGTCGTGTTCTTGAAATCAATTGAAGTCTCCTGCAGGTCGATGTCCGCATCCTGCGCATCGTGCAGGTTCACTGTCAGGTAGACGAGGTCCTCGCGCTGCGCCCAGAGAACTTCGGGATGACGGCTACAGCAAAAAAGAGACGCGCTTAGCATATCTGCGCATGGAATTTCAGGCGGCCCATGCTCCTCTGATAAACTTACGTCGTGCTGGCCATTCTTGTTAGCAATTGGGAAATGTGAGGTAAAAAGGTTGTTGAAATTGTCGAGAAGAGAGAGAAACGGTGGCCATGCCCTCGTGCGTGGACCGTGGTTTTGTAGCTCTGAAAGCTCGCGCAAGAACTCGCTGGAAGGTTTACCAGCCGCTTGACGTAATCCGGTTGCCCCCTGATCCCAGCGGGCCTGGATGCAGATCACGCCTGTGTAGTTTTCCAAAGCCTCGCAAAGTATCCTGTCTGAAGTGGATGTAGCTGTACGTACGAAGTAAAATATAAAGCACTCTTGGATTTATTAGAGTTGAATGCACAGAAAGTATATGGAAAGGGTCGAGCTACCCCTATGTGCTCTCATACATTAGCAACGAGGAAAATCTGTGAACTACATATAAACCCCACTGTATCAGACTTGCTCCTCGGATGTTGCATGGGACCAGCTCATTGGCTGGTGGCTGTGGTCGGTCGTCTGGCTCATTGTGCTGCACGCTTATGACTGGAACACATAGCCAGCTTGTAGCAGTCAGGTATACAATCCAATGTCATCGCTTGCTGGCGTGCTGCGCATCCTCACTTGCTGCGAACATCCTCCTGGTAAATCGCCCGCAGTGCACGACCCAGAAAAGAGGTGCAACAAGGAAAGCATTAGCCGATTTGCATGTCGTTTCTCAAGTTTGGTAAACCAGCACATAGTTTATTTTTTTCGACAGCCCGTCCTCTGCCAATAGCGACAGCTAAAAGAGATTGAGGATCGCTTTTGCACATCGTTTGCGAACGGCATAGTCCATAGAAAGTCAGATAGGAGGCTAGCATGGCGTTCACCAGTTGCCATTTGGTAGAGATTCTCGCTGCTATTCAACTTGCTCTCTCGTTCTCATCATCTTAGGTTTGGAGCAACTGCTTGAAATCATCCTAGCACTATGGGCATACGCTCAATGTCTATTTACATATCGCTCATTGGCATGCTACTCCTGTCGACATTGACCAGCGGCGTGGTTATCGATAAGCAAAGCACACCCGATGTCCGTAGAGTTTCTGGCAAGAATGGCTAGCAGACATTTTGCGAAGTGGATCTGTTCAGAAACTCGTCCGGCTATGCTGCTGCAATCTGCTTCGATTTCGATAGTTCTGGCGGCCTTGGCTCAAGCATAAAGTACGGGGTTTACATTGAAGGTATCAACAGTTGTCCATAGAACAGAACAGCTATCGAGCAAATCGATATAAACCCACACTATGACTCAACCACATTGGCAAACAACATCGCTATACTTCAGTTCAATTCAGGGAAAGCCAACATTAGCATTGGCTCACTCACGGGCGGAATCGAGCTCAACTACATCTATTCTCGTCGGGTTCTCGATGTCGTATCCAGCATGGACTGGGAGATGTGCTGGCTAGAAAGCTACCTGCCTCGGAGGATGTATGCATGCAGGCATATCCTCTGTTTGCTGCAAACACAAACAGCATGCTCTGCATTACTGAGTCTGCATATGCGGCAGACAGCCCTTCATATGCTGTGCTATACGCGACGGTATATGCCAGGACAAGTAGAGGCAAATCCGGGCTAGACGGCATCTACTCCCACTCTGCAGCATACGGAGCCGACCTTTTGCAGCGGAGCAAAAATGTTCCATTTACTACACGCGGATTGACAACTACATATGCTTCTTGTCTGACATCAGCGTGTATTTTGGAACCTTTTATCTCGGGGGATGTATCCAAGTTTACGGTGTCAAAAGACAATGATTACTAGCTGGCGACTTCTAGCGTGGCGGCCGTCTCAGGTACAAAGGTTGTTGGCCCTCTGGGATTAGACCTCGTAACAGGCTCGTGTACACGCCTTCATCCTCCGGAACCTCGTCATCATCATCTCTATCAGCAGAATCAAAATCTGAACCAGTGTCGGCATCAGTATCACGGTCACTGACTGTTAGAACAGAAGCCTTGGATACCGCGACACCTTCTACTAGGTACAGCAATGGCCTTGTGGTTTTCTCAACTACTACTAGGGAGACCTCCAGCACAGACTCGAAGAAGGATGAAGGCGGAATTTCCAAAGGCACGGTCATTGGAATTGCCGTTGGCTCGACCACGGGCAGCTCTGATTGCGATATTTGATATCATATACTGCCTTTAAGCGCTGAAAAAAAAAGCCAAACGCAATGCATCCTGGGATCCTTCTTCGGAAACACTGAATCTTCGAGTGATAGGAATCGATATCGGCAGTGCAGGAAATATCTCTGATGACCTTCCACTCAAGTATAATGATATCCGTGCGAACAACTTCTTGACGAAATAGTCTCGATGAAGCAAATGAAATCATAAATAAAGCATGTTGCTTGCCCATTTTTGAATTACATATATCACTTTATCAGCAATTGCCATGGCCAGGCAAGGGTAGCGGTCCATTTATATAGTAGTAGCGAGCAATGCGCAACATCAGAAAACATGCATGCTACCTTATGCTCTGGTCATTAAAACGACTATTTGTTAGGGCGATGTCTAGACCCGGTGCAGCAACGTGATATCTTTATCGCTCAAAACGCTTGCCATATACCGCTTGGCAAAAACGCTATGTCGAAAGGATTTTTGTGATCCATCATTACAGCCTTGACCTTTTCGTATGAGCCCAGGAACACGAATCCACCGATGCTGATCCAGATAGTGCCGGGCACAACTCCGCTGAACAGAGCCCTGAAGCCCTCCTCGCGGGCGATCCGCACAAGCGTGTTGCCAATACCCGAGTACTGCATGTGTGCCTCCATGCCCTTCATTGACAGCATGACCCGGGTCTTTACGACATCCAGCGGGGTTGTAACGGCAGCAGCAAATCCACCCGAAATCGATCCGCATACCGCCGCCTCCATGCCTGGTTGGCCTACCCTGCTTCTTCGCATACCACACCTTCATGTACTCGTAGATCGGGAACTGAATGCATGTAAACGGAATCTCTCGCACCACAGTCGTCAGGTAGCCGCGGTAGAACCCCAGAATGCCCTCTGCATGGTATGTGCCGCGGACTGCCTTGCCTAGCGATGGATGGTGTTTGGTCTGCAGTCTCTGCTTGATCACCTCAGTGGGCACGCGGACCATGCAGGCGGCGACCTCACCGGCGGACGCTGCAAACATGTGCACGGCCTGGCTGGTACTCTTTGGAAACTCGCCGCTCGGCCATGGCCTTGACTTTTTCGTATGTGAGGAAGAACATGGCGGCGCCCGGGGAGGAGCCGATCACAGCCGACGAGAGACCGGCGTAGATACCGCGGAAGCCCCCGCTTGCCAGAAACCCGCCCTTGGCTTGTAGCCGCGGTCTTGATTGTGTCCAGTGGAAACAGCGCTGTATCGACGGCCATACCAGCAAGTCCGCCGGCGATAAGGCACTGAAGGTTGTTGGGAGTACGTGGTTCATGCGCCATCGCTTCTTTATGCGGTACGTTATCAGAAGGCGGTCTATGCCGTGAATTCAGAGTAGCAAATTAGAAAAAAAAAAAAGGTGTCAGTGGCAAGGCAGAAAAGTGTGGTGGGATCGGACGCTTGGGAAAGCGTTACCGTGAGCCTCTCCCGAGCCAGGCGCCCTCCCCTCCCTTTCACCCGCTGCCGACGGTGCATTTTCCTACCAACTGCCTGCGGATCGTGTCCCCTCTCCAATGTGGAGCCGAGCAAATCGGCCCGCGGAACATGAGCCGAATTCGCGCCCATTTTCTTGATTGCTCCGCCAGCTCCTGAGGAGTGCAATCAGATGGAGCCGATATTCGCCGCGCCTGCGATTAAATCAGGCAGTCCTTGGACCGGTCTTGGCCAGCCAGCTTGTCCTGAATCATGTGGTGCTGGGAACATGGAGATCGTTCATATGCACATGCCCGCACACGCTGCATGCACTCTGTCAGCACAGGTCTGGACGAGGCGACGCCATTGATTGTAAGGGTGTCATTGCCATGTATCGCAGCAGCAGTCTAGCCTGCCCCCAAGGTTGGCGTGGTGCGCGTGTTTCCAATTGGCAAAAACACAACAAAGGAAGACGAAAACAGTGATTGGGCCATGTTTGTTG
>NW_024468452.1:0-16890 GCF_002104995.1 Linderina pennispora | reverse complement strand
TTTGCGGTCGGCTGAGGCTACGAACCGCTGGACTGTCTGGGAGACTTCCAGCGGCGAATACCTGGTCCCAATCCGTGGTGTGTGTCGAGCGATGCACCGGTGCCGGTACTGTATGTTGCGCTGCGTGGCCTGGCAAACCGTGACGAGGCGATGTTTGCTGCTGCTGGTCTAGCGAAGGACGTGATTGTGAGCGTGGCTGCTTTGGGTCTACTGTCAGGTCCAGCGAGAGATGCTCCGTGCAGTTAATTCGCCAGTACATTATGAATTTCTATACAGGATGGGCCGAAAGAATAAGAATACAAAAAGCCAAACAAAAGGAGGTTGAATTGAGGAGAAAGCAAAGTGTGGAGCTGAATTGAAAAAGTGCAGGCTAGAGCGAATAAAGCGCTTCGCTTTGTGCGAGGGCTTGGGGGAGTGATTCATGCAGCGCCCAGCTCGCCATTGGCCATGTGGCGGTTCTTCTTGACCAGCGCATGGTATGTCTCCTGCGGGAACGGCCGGGCAACCTCAATGTTCTCTCTGGGCCACAGCCACTGCAGCACGACGCCAATCAAGAAATCCCGCTGCCACCAGACAGAACAGCTTGCCCGCAACCAGCCCGCACCCGTAGTATCTGCGGAACCGCTCAATCAGCGGCAGCTCAGGCATATCGGCGATCTGGTAGTACACCTTCTCGGTGCGCTCAGCAACATCGTACCACGAGTACATTTTTTTGACCTGGGCGTGGAACCGCCGTGGAGACAGCTCTGGGTGGTTTGGCCGGTCGTCGACGCGGTCGATTGCGTGCATCAGGGCCTCGACGATTTCGTCCTCCTCAGGGATTGCAAATGTGATCATGTGCCGCGGCAGCACCTCGGGCACGCCGCCCACCCTGGTGCTGACCACCAGCAGCCCGCAGGATGCCGCCTCGACGATTGCAATACAAAACGCCTCTGTCAAACTGGTGTTCAGGAATATGTCTCCGCACCAGCACGCTGCGCACATCGACCGCCTGCACCGATCCCAGCAGCTCGACGCGGTCCTGCAACATGTACCGCTCGCGCATCTGCTCCAGATCTATTCTTTTCGGGCCATCGCCTCCAATAATGAACCGAACGTGCGGGTACATCTGACATATCCTCGGCACGCTGCAACCAGCAGATCAATGCCCTTGCGGTACACGAGCCGGCTCAGCACAACAATCGTAATCCACTGCGGGTCGCGTGCATCGGGGTCGGGCTCAAACTGCTCGGCAATGATTGCATTCGGGATCACGCTGACCTGTTGCGGATCCAGCGCAGCACGCAGCACCGTGTTCTCCTTGCTTGTGTGCGACACGCAGATTGCATGGTGTATGTCCGACAGTGTGAACTTGAGCAGCTTGTTCAACAGAATCCCGATGCATCGGCAAACCCCAGCAACGAGTGGTCGGTGAACACAGTCTTCAGCCCCATCGATCGCGCATGCAGAATCGCCTCCTGGCAGAATGCCGAGAACGCCTGGTGTCCGTGCACAATGTCGATTTGCTCGCGATGAATATCTGCCGGAATATCGGGAACGTGCAAAAGAACGTTGGCAGCGACGCATTCTATACACTACAAATGCTGGAAGATAGTACACCTTGAGCCCACAGCCAGATACCGCACCCCGCGCCGCTTCCCGTATGAGTGCGTCACTATGACTACTTTGTGCCCACGTGTATCAGACACTGCGAGTTATTGTACAGGTGGCTTTCTACTCCGCCATGTTCGGGTAGAAAAAGTCCGATACCATGCAAATATTTAGCGGACGTCGGCCCATGGTTTGTTGTTTGGGGGCTGTTGATATATGCAGCTGAGGGCGTATATGTAGGTGAAAAGCAGTCAGAGATTAAAAACAATCATTTGCATCTTTTGGTGAGAACATCTAAGCAATGACATCACCAGCCGTATTTTGGGCTGGCAAATCATCCACGGGCTTGCTGGCGTATTTCAAAAAGAGTTACCCCATGTTTTCCACTTCGTGCCTGTGGTCCTTTTTGGCATAAAAAACTACTGCTGCCACTGGTAAGACCTCTCTAGAACCAAGCAGCCAATTGGTCTGTCCTAATGAAAATGCAGAATTCTGGAATCCACCCGATCGAATGTAAAAACATGAGCGTATGGAATGTTCCAGGCAAAGTGCTATATAAGAGGCATTTGCCTAGCATAGTATTCGTACCTGCTTCTCGCTCTCAATGCTACAATATTGTTTCTGCGCTCACTCTGCCCTATTTTACCACTTGCAATGGCTAACGAAGCAGCACCACACTCCATACAAATTGGCACCTTCCACTCAGCCGAAACTATACCCAATGCCGTATCCAACGACCATAAAGGGCTGGTGGTACATGATCAGGATCTGTTTCGTGTAGACGGCCTTGATGCTCCAGAGATCCCGTACCCGTCAAGCTGGTTCAAGCGTTTCCTCTATGACTACAACGCAGAGGTTGGCGAGTTCTTTGCCATGTTTGTGTTCGTGTTTATCGGATGCTGCATCACGGCACAGGTTGTTTTCCGGATACCTCATAGTGAGGGAAGCATGGATCTGTCTGTAAGCTACGGGTGGGGCTGTTCACTGATCATGGCTGTGGTGATCAGTGCTGGTACGTCAGGGTCTCACCTCAATCCCGCTATCACTATCAGTAAAGCTGTGTTCGGTCATTATCCGTGGAAGCGCGTCCCCAGCATGGTATTCGCCCAGACACTAGGGTCATTCATTGGTGCTCTATTCACCTGGCTCTATTACTACCCAATGTGGGACTTGGTTAACCCAGGCCATCGCCAGAGCGTTGGTACAGCACCGACAGCAGTGATCTTCGTAAGCCAGCCGCTGAAGCCTGGTATCTATCACAACGCAAACCTGTTCTTCAACGAGGCGATGATGACATTCTGCATGCTGTTTGCTGTGCACTTCGTTGCTGACAAGCGCATGACGGCTAGCATCACTACTGCATCACTTATACTGGGCTTTATGTTGTCTGCTATTTTACTGGGCGGTGCGCAGGTCAGCATTATAACAATTAATCCAGCGCGTGACTTTGGCCCCCGCCTGTTTATTGTAATGGCTGGCTGGCACGATACTTTCAAGGTCTACAACTACTACTTCTATGTGCCGCTCACCTCTCCTATTGTTGGCGGTATTGCAGCTCAGGGCCTCTTTGATTACCTGATGGTGCCTGAGGTAATTAAGAGCAAGAGATTCAAGCGTCTACAATGAAAGCAGCAGCAATAAAACAGTTTTCCTAATAAATGCAGTTGCATCCAGGCAGTGTGCTAAACTAAAACCACAGTCCTGCACATCATGAGATTTAGCGGAGTCCGCCACACTGTATATCACCTCTAGCCTAACAAGTCCTTAACACTATGTCACCAGACTAACTATCGGCCTTGGAGCCACCGGAATTCACGTTTTGGACTGTTCGTCAGGTCCATCCCTATATGTAGTTGTACTAATTTCCACCTTTCTCCCTACTCAATTAGTCGAGCTAGCCATATTTACGCTTCTGGGCACTATGCAGTTCCAGTTGCATTTGCAGTGTCCGCTTCCACTGGTAATCCGCCGACATTATAACAGAGCTATGTCTAGGGTTGCTGCATTACTCCGGAAGTCATATATAGCAGGTGTCCTGTTTTTGAGACGTGTTCCCAGATACATATACACCCAGGTATCTAGTATCTCAAGATACATCCTACTTGCAGAGCATCGGATGAAAGAGATCCATCATAATGAGACGGAGGACGGAGGAGATAATTTTCTTGGTAAGCTCCGGACTCCATGGAGCAGCACAAGAATATGCAAATCCTTCCTCATGTGACCCATTTACTCCAAGCGCCTTCTATCTTGGCCGGATTAGCAGCGTGCCCACATTTCCCCCTTTATGTTACCTTTCTGCGCACACTCCTACAGGGGATAGCCCCGTATGCGATCGCCCTTTGTGTCGCCTCATGATTGTGCGAAGTATTCTGTGTGCGAACATTCGGCAGCCCGCCAGAAGCATGCTGCTTCCCCCTTTCCGCCTGCCGGGGCCGCTGTCGACCAAGATAATCAGACTGCTGTCGCTTGCTTTATCCATTCGCAGCTTTTTTTGCTCGGTGCCTCCATATGCTCTTTTCGGCATAGATCTTCAGCAGCTTGCATGAAAGGAGGGCAAGCAATCATCGTCATACACTGAGTTGCAAGGAAGCATATGGATGGGTAGGGCGGTTTGTGCGGTATTGTAGATGTAACACTGACCTTGCTTTACATACTTTGTCGATTATTCGCAGGATTTTCCTCCCTGGTCGTTTCCCTCTGCCAGAATGGCTTTCCTTCTCTTTGTTAACATCTACTCAGCTCCCATCAATGTACAGAGCAGATGACTTGGATTTGCCGTACCGCTGCCTTTTCTTCTATTGATCCTTCTTTTTGCAGTGGTGCCGGCTACATTTCACTTCTTCGGGCTTTGTCAGTTGCCTTTTCGGGGGCATCACCAGCGCCGATGTTCGACCAGATCGGCAACAGGCAAACAGTAGGGTGAAAAAGCAGTCATACAGCTGCCAACCGCAGAAAGCAAAGGCACACAGCAAAGGCACCAGTCATTTTGCTATATAAAGTCTATCAAGTAGGTACTCTTGGTGCAGCCGAATTCCTCGCTAGCAACCGCCAGTTTCAGCTATTCCAACATAATTCAAGGCTCCAAGTAACACCCCATTGCCACTATTCTAACTTTAGCAAATGCCTAGCGAAGAAGTAGCTCACCACGCCGTCCAGATCGGTACGTTCCGGTCAACACAGTCTTCAACCAGCGTATCTGCACCTGGTAGCAAGGGAGCCAACCTACACGACCAGGATCTATTCCGTGAAGAGGACCTCGACACTCCAGAGATCCCGTACCCGTCAAGCTGGTTCAAGCGTTTCCTCTATGACTACAACGCAGAGGTTGGGGAGTTCTTCGCCATGTTTGTGTTCGTGTTTATCGGATGCTGCATCACGGCACAGGCTATATTCCGGATGCCCCATAGTGAGGGGAGCATGGACATTACTATATGCTTCGGATGGGGCTGCGCCCTTGTCTTGGCTGTGGCTATTGGCGCGGGCACATCGGGTGCTCACCTCAATCCCGCTATCACCATCGGCAAAGCTGTATTCGGCCATTATCCGTGGAAACGCGTCCCCAGCATGGTATTCGCCCAGACGCTAGGGTCATTCATTGGTGCTCTATTCACCTGGCTCTATTACTACCCAATGTGGGACTTGGTTAACCCAGGCCATCGCCAGAGCGTTGGCAAAGCACCGACAGCAGAGATCTTCGTCATCCAGCCATCCAAGTCGGGGATATATACTAACACAAACCTGTTCTTCAACGAGGCGATGATGACATTCTGCATGCTGTTTGCTGTGCATTTCGTTGCTGACAAGCGCATGACAATGTCCGCTACCACTGCCCCGGTCCTACTTGGGCTAATGCTGACTGCTATTTTGTTGGCTGGTAGCCAGGTTAGCGCCATCGGGATCAACTCGGCGCGCGACTTTGGCCCCCGCCTGTTCATTGTGATGGCTGGCTGGCATGATACGTTCAAGGTCTACAACTACTACTTCTATGTCCCACTCATCTCGCCGATTGTCGGTGGTATTGCTGCCCAAGGTCTCTACGACTACCTGATGGTGCCAGAGGTCTCCAAGGGCAAACTTAAGCGCCAGCACTAAGCGCGCATTTCTGTACTTTTCAAACTGTTATGCCAATAAATGGAACAGCAATCTGCTAATTAAAATATTGAGGTGGTTTTCTTGAGAAGCTGCTCGCGTAGCAATAGCTGTTCCTTGTTTCAGAGAACGTTTCTTGGCATTCAATTGATACCCTTCCAGAAGAACGGGAAATGGCGGAGAAACGAGGCAGGATGTAGACTACAGGCTAATTTTGGTAGTGTGCATGTGTAAACCGGTTTGATGAGGGATTGCCTAGCACCACTCTCCCACCTCCGAATCAACAAATCCGGACATGTAATTTGCAGGACAGTCCTGGGTAACTTGAATGCTATCAAAATACCCTCCACTAGCATATACCAGACGTCATCTGCATTACTTGATACACTATGGTAGCCGAGTTCTGATTTTTGGCTCAAGCGAGCATATGTTCCATGATGGGTGTCTTGTTTACACAACTGGTCTATGTAGATTGCAGGAAGATACGGAATCAATATATTTAATTAGTTGGTGTAATTAAACCAATGCCTTCCATACATAGCAGCTGGTTAATACATCAGCGAAATAAAAAGCCACCGTTTATTGTCTCTGTCTCCACTTGGTTATCCCATCTCACTTGCCCATCGAGACCCGAGTCAGATACCTCCACATTTTCTCCACTCAGCAGGGTCAGATCAGGTGCTGGGGGTGTGTTTGGGAGGGAGGCAAAGGTGAAGGGGCGCATTGTCGTGGCAGCAGGATCCGCCTAAAGAACAATGTGTCACGATGGCCGAAAACAAGTCATTCACGAGCTTCACCACCCCACCTCGCCAAGAGACAGCCGAGGAAATATGACAGCGAATTCTATTTGCTTGTAAATAACGCTGGCAACTTTCATAGTTCCATCTACAATGGGAAATTGGAGGCTCAAAGGAGAGAGGGGATCTGCTGGCCTGTGCGCTCGTCCTGCTTTCATCCAGCGGCAAACAAAAACGCACGAGCGTGAGAGCTCATGTGGTGGCAAATAATGCCCACATATATATATTGTTGCTTCACTTGTGCAAGCGGCGGCTTTGGCGGATGTATATCAAATCGTAGGGCTGAGGGGCGCGCCTCTTAGCACAGAAGCATCAAAGGTGGCTCTACAAAGCCGGTGATTCGTCCTGTTCTGTGATTGAGATTCTTAGGGCAACAGGCTCTTGGTATGAGTAAACGTGCACATTTGCCAAATAGCACTGGGTGTAGACGGGTATAAATACAGTAATGGTGCCACCCGTCCACACTCACTATACTCATAAGCCACATATATACCGTTCACTCTATCGCGCATAATTCATCGCTCGACATTATCACAGTACTACAGTGTAACCCGAGGTCCGACTGATATCTCCAACGCCAGTGCACATCCCGAACATTATTGCAAATATCGATTCTACCGATGTCAACAGGCGAGAACAAGCACTCATCGCTGCCTCTAGGTTCCATCGAGTCGGGCAAGTCTGGCCTTACCAGTGAGGGTCCACCCAAGCTGGCTGTTGGCGAGGAGGAGTCCAACATGTACCCAATGCCAACAAACATATTCAAGCGCTTCCTCTACGTGTTCAACGCTGAGGTTGCAGAGTTTTTTGCCCTTGCTATATTCATCTTCTTGGGATTGGCTATTGACACTCAGATCATTCTCAGACAGCCTGACAGCACCAGCACGCACGATCTTAGCATGGGCTTGGGGTGGGGCTGCGCTGTAATCGGTGCCGTTGTGATGTCATGTGCATCGTCGGGTTCGCATATTAACCCCGCGATGACGGTCAGCCTAGCTGTGTTTGGCCATTTTCCATGGAGACGAGTGCCAACCATGATCGTTGCCCAGTTCCTGGGCTGTTTCTTTGGGGCATTTCTGAACTGGCTGTACTACTTTCCGGCATGGGACCTCTTTGACGGCGGCCATCGCCGCAGCCTTGGTCCGCAAGGGACTGCGCTTGCATTTATCGTTCAGCCAAGCGTGGAAGGAGTGTACACCAATGCGAACCTGTTCTTTAACGAGGCTCTGATGACGTTTATTCTTTTGTTCTTTATCTATTTTGTCATCGACAAGCGGATGACGCTCAGTGCGACTACGGCAGCCCTGCTTATCGGTTTATTCGTCACCGCAATTGTCATGGCTGGCGACCAGTATGTGGCAGACACTGCACTGAACCCGGCGCGCGACTTTGGGCCCCGCGTCTTCATTTTCATTGCAGGCTACCGCGATATTTTCAAAGTGCACAACCACTTCTTCTTCGTTCCTCTCATTGCTCCCTTTGTGGGTGGCATAGCAGCCCGCGGTGTCTATGACTACCTGATTGTCTCTGAGGAGGACAAGCCGAAGAGCATCCGCAAGGTGTACTGGAACAAATGATTCTTTTTCTCCTTATACCCGCGAAATTGTTCGCATAATAAAGTGATCAGCATAGTGCCAGGATAGACCTACCGTTTCTCCGTGTTGGCAGTATGACTGCCTGGCAATATCAGCCGCGGAATATGCTGCAGGCCATTGGCGACATTGTTCCAGGACTGCTGTTCAGACCGTAGCACCAAAAAATCCACCCACAGATTTTACCCCGGGAGCAAGTACGCATGCATTCCAAGCGCCTATTGTGCTAAGATGCACCGAGGCACATCCTTGCATTTTCTTATCCAACGGTATATGGCTGTAGAGATGCACCTACAGCTTTTGCACGAAACAGGTGGCACTAAAATCATCATGGAGCAAACCCGTGCTGCAAAAACATTCTATCACTTCAACTGCCGCCACAAAAATGGTTATATGGAGGGCATTGCATACAAAAAGCCCTTTTGCGGCTGCCGCCCTGTCTAGCGACAACACGTTAGTCTCCCCTTTTGAATACTACCTTAGGCCACTTCATATCTTCAACCCCCTTCTTTCACCTTTGACGAATATCCATACTTGAAGAACATGACTCTCAATAATAGAGCAAGGCCGGCTATGACGGTAGATTCGCTTGGTTTGGAAGAGGCTGGGATTACGGGCACGGAGTTACACATCTGCAAGGAAGAGAGCGATGAGCTTGAGGCAATGACTTGTCCAAGAAATTGGTTTCGGCGGTTCCTTTATACCTATAACGCGGAGGTGGCCGAGTTCCTGTCAGTGTCCATCTTCATGATGGTTGGTCTTTCCATAAATGCACAAGTGGTGTTCAGGCAGCTTGAAAACACAAGCTCCCGCGACCTGACAACAGCGCTAGGCTGGGGTGGTGCTCTCGTCGGGGGTATCGTATCGTCTGTCGGTGTGTCGGGTGCCCATCTAAACCCAGCGCTGACAGTCGGTCTGGCCGTATTTGGACACTATCCCTGGAGGCGTGTTCCAGGAATGGTCTTTGCACAAATATTGGGCGGGTTTGTCGCAGCTTTCTTCACTTGGATATTCTATTTCCCAATCTGGGACATGTATGACGGTGGACATAGACAGAGTCTGGGGCCAAAAGCAACCGC
This sequence comes from Linderina pennispora, assembly GCF_002104995.1. Taxonomy (NCBI): domain Eukaryota; kingdom Fungi; phylum Kickxellomycota; class Kickxellomycetes; order Kickxellales; family Kickxellaceae; genus Linderina; species Linderina pennispora. The sequence continues at coordinate 7,740 of NW_024468452.1, read as the reverse complement.
CGGAATATTTGTTGTTCAGCCAGCTGTTGAAGGCGTATATACCAATGCCAACTTGCTTTTCAACGAGGTTGCCTTTACGTTCTGTCTGATGTATTTTATTTTCTTCATAGCAGACAAGCGAATGACTTTGAGTGCAACAACAGGCGCCTTGCTTGTTGCGCTATTTCTTATAGCGATAATTCTTGCGGGAACTCAACACATAGCAGCGGTAGGGCTGAATCCTGCGCGAGACCTGGGACCGCGCCTATTTATCCTGGCGGCTGGCTGGACAGACGTGCTCAGGGTACATGGGTATTACTTTTATGTGCCGCTGGTGGGTCCGTTTATTGGTGCAATAGCTGCCTGTGGTGCATACGACTATGTGGTTGTGCCGGAGGAGGTAAAGCCAGACAAGGTTCGACGCAGATACTGGAACAAGTAGCATTTTGATACGTGGCCATTGGAATATATTCTTGCCAAGAAAATGGGCCTGGGCTGCCTAGAAATCTGCAGATTGCCATATCCAGACAGCTCAATGCACAAGCTATTGACTGGATCCACCTTGCCAGTATGCATATTTGACATCTGAGTGCAGGTGACCCATTCCCCAACTTGCCACTTGTCACTTATCACTTGCTACTTCTTGCCAGCTACTTTGTTATGAGTGTCCCCTACTAGAAATCGCCTATAAAACAACACTTGGGACCAGCTACCTCCATTACCGACAGTTTGTCGTTCCATATGATTTTTACACACTTCTCAGTAAAATCTACAGCCAGGTCTTCAATCATGTCCTTCCAGCAGTAGCACATTGAAATGCTCAACCTTGTCAATGCCGAGCGCGCAAGATACCACCGCCGTCCCCTCAGCCTCGATATCCGCCTCTGTCATTCCGCCCAGGAGCACTCAAACTACCAAGCACATACAAATGCAATGACTCACAATGACAGCTCAGGCCCGCTGATGACCCGTATGCAGCGAAGGGTTCCCAATATCCGGGAGTGCGCAGAAAACGTCGCTTGGAACCAGCCTGATGTAAGGAGCGTGGTTCAGGGATGGATAAACAGCCCTGGACATCACCGGAACATGCTTGGGGAATACATATCGTTGGATTTGGAATTCAGAACAAGTATTGGACACAAGTGTTCGCATTGGCATGATATGTCAGGTTTAGTGCCAATTGTCTTACAGCTACCTCTTCGTAACTTTTTAGGAAGGATTTTAACCCCCATTATACTTACGTTTCTTTTCACCAGCTATGCATCCTGCGATATGCTCCTTGGGAGTCAGTCTGGCACTTGAGGTTGCAGTATCCTGAGAGAAGCCTACCTAGATATGCCGCCCAGCCTATTCGGGATACTGTGGCATTTGCAGTGGTTCACCAATGCTAGGCCGAGTAAGATAAATTAGTACGTTGTAACTAAGCATAGACACAAACGACAGCAATTTTCTAGTGCGAATCATCGCGTCATCACCTACATCACCATTCTCTGAAAGAATCCGACCATGCAATCTTTTATCATAGCATTTCTTGTGATTGCAGAGGCTCACCACCATATGATACCCAGGACGATCTTTAGGATCCTTCAGATGTTGATATCGATGTTCAAATTCCGGAGGTGGCAAGGGAAGCTTGGGGGAAATGCCTATTATACGGCTGTCCTCCTGATCTACGGAAGGTATATCCCCGTAAGTGACAAGGCACATGGTATTTCTTGCAACTATTTGTATGGCAGCTGTTTAGGCGGAAATAGGCGTGAAAATGATAGTTGGGAATAAGAGTAGTGGAAAGGATCAAAAAGGTAAGGCACAAGTTGGCGCTTATACAATCCATATTCAATAGCAACCTCTATTTGCACTGGTCATATCGAGTCTGTGGCATGACTTGAAGCCTGGCAAATTTCACTGTGTACATATCACAGTAAGTCTGTTTCTTGGACTTTGCGGTTGCTAGAAGGTTGAGTCTATTTGTAGCAATGCCGTCGCTGAGCCATTTTTCTTTGCTCAGTGACACAGTATGTCGCTGGCTTGAGTCTGGATGCACCTGATTGCTCAGGAAAACATCAGGTCTGATTTTTCAGGTCACATTTAGACGCCAAGACTCAGATTGCCACACTCGACTCCACACATAATAAACCAGCGCAGCAACGCATACAGTGGTTAAGATACAGCATGTATAAATATGGACAATAGCTAGGTAAAATGTATGAGTGGGGGATATAAATCAATAGGGAGTCTCAACAATAATGAATTCGATTCCGCTGCGGCCGCAATTAAAGATGTGCAAGGACTCAGTGGGTGCCAGCTTGCGGACATATGCAGAGTCGCCAGGACGCATGCGACTGGTGGTGTCGCCATTGATGACCAAGCGGCCAGCATTCTCGGTACTATCACGCTTCAAATCCATGATGACATTCTGGATCCACACGCGGCGGCGCTTCCCGCTGGCTGCATTTCTATGGCGGTCGAACGAATCAAGCGGCACGTAGGTGACAGATTGGGCCAGCGTCCAAAAAGCACACCGAAACAAACAGGTCCTCGTCAACCAGCAGGGGTTCGGCGCACGCACGCATGGCCATATGCGTGTCAACCGACCACTCGTACGAGCCCGCAGCGCTGAGCGATGCGTCCGGCGCATAGTAGCTGGGGCGGGCAAGCGCCGACATTGACTGCGACAGATAAGAGGTTGCCAGAGACTGGCGGCTGGCCGTATCGACCGGCCCAAAAATCTGCGTAGTATTGCCGTATTGCGGCCAATAGTTGCGCGGATGCAATAAAGTCAAAAGGCAGTTGCGCTTGTCCGAGTCGGTGATGTAGCGCAGAGAGTGCGAAAAGTCAGAGAACCCCACAGTGTGCTTTTGCGGCGAGTACGGGCGGTCAGCCAGGTTCACGCCACTGTCATTGTCGAGCTCGGGCGGCGTGGCCGAGGGGGCAATGTCGATCCACAGGCGCAGGATGTGGATGGGGTGGGACGTGCTTGCATTCCGGATGTATGCGGAGGCGTCATGGCCAGTGGTGGACATGTAGAGAGCACCCTTGCTGAGGATCTTGTCGCCACTGAGTCCTACTCAAAAATGAATCCAGGCACAACTTCCCAAGCATGGTGAGCAAAACAGAAAACTGGTCAAGTTCCAGGAACTGGTATATGTGGCAGGGAGACAAGCATTAGGTGCATTTGGATTAAGCAAGCGAGTTGTGCATGTGTGGAATAAAAAAAAAAGGAGGAGTGGGATGTGCATTCATGTGATCTGGCGTGAATGAGAGGAAACAGATAGTTGGCAAGGGAGGAGGGGAGGAGAGGGCGGACATTAAAATATGCCCTAGGTCGGGGAAAGCACGGCACACTTACCATTGTCGAAAACGCCAGCACCATCAACGACATACATGATGCAGCGGTAGCCCGGGCGATTCTCCAGCGGCATGCCAACATCTAAAGAACAGCAGAAAAATGACAATTAGCGTTTCACGTCTCCCCGCATATTGCATTATCAAGCTAGGGGCACCCCCAAGACAGCATACATTACCTGGCATAATCCACTCCTCGTTGGCCTTGAACAGCGGCAGCAGATTTCCCTTCCGCGCGGCGCCAGAACTCTTTTCCGCTGCACTCAGCAGCCCCACGGGCTCAAGACAGTGGAACAGCTTGACGAACTGCGATGATGCATGCTGCCGCTCCCAGTGGCGATGGTAGGCCACCAGCGGCCGTGTCTCTTTCGGCTGAGTGCCCGCCCACACCCCCAGCGCCTGCATGGACTGGTGGTGGTGCAGCTGCGGGTAGACCGGCGACGCGGCCAGCGGCTGCCGAGTAGGCAGGCGGCTGCGAATACGCTGGCTGCGAGTACGCTTGCGCCTGGTAAGACGCATGCTCGGGGTGCACAGGCCCCGCCGGCAGCGCATAAGCGGGCGTGTACTGGGGATACGCGTACTGCTGCGGCGCCACAGAATACGCGTGCGAGCAAGTCGGTGCTGCCGCCTGCAGCGGCTCGATGGGTGGCGGCGACAGATACGCAGTCTTGAGCTCCGGATACACAAACCGGCTGCGGGCCTTTCCCCATCGGCATGCTCCGGTTCGGCTTTGCGGTACCCGAGCGAGTGCGGCGGCGAGACCGCCCGCTGCACTGCCGGGTAGGTGCGCCGGGGCCGCCTGGGGGCCCGCCGACAGCGGCGCTGTAGAGTTGGACGCTGGTTGGTGGGCGTACGGGCGCTGGTTGGAATAGTAGTCCATATAATCTCTACTTGATTCAGAAACTGAAAAGGGGGTGTGTTTCTTATTGCGGAGCTTCAAAATAATACTGGAAGCCGATTTTGTTTTTTGGTGGCGAGTTTGGCTATCACTAGGAAAGAAGAAAGAACTAGGTGGGATGCGCGTGAGTACTCAGGAAGGGGGAGGAGGGAGAGTGCGTGGTTGGGCGGAGGGTCTCTGGGCTGGGATTTGCTCCCTTTTAGTGCTGAGTCCCCCATGGCTTCCAGCTTGCTCTAAAATGTAGAGTTCGAGTGCTGGCGGCCAATCTGTTTTCCAGGTCACGCCCAGCCAAGCGCCCTTTTCTCTGTTTGAGATTTGCCGCATAGTTCCTGTTTCCAATTCAAAGAGCTCTGCGCCTCCCATCAAGATAGGCAGATGGGGGCAGATAGCACTGAGAAAGCTCCAAGAATAGGTTTTTCTGTGGACCTGCAAAGAGGCACCGAGGAGTTCTTTTCAGAGTGGGCCACAAAGGAGGGGGCAGTGTGCGTGTCGGCTTGTATTGGCGGAGGGTGGGTGTTCTGGTTTCAATATATGCACCAGCAGTGCGCCGCACCCACACTGCGACATGCCCGGTTGTAACAGCGGCAATTCACGGTATTGTGTGGAGAGTGGGCGCTTCTAGGTGTCGGCATTGGCCACTCAGGCCACAGGGGGAAGCTTCTGGGCACCAGCCGAGGATCTGTGGGAAACGGAGTGGCATCAGTCATGGGTCAGACGTGTCGTTCTCCCCCCAAAAAAGAGACAGACATTCGGTATCATGTGCTCGGGGTGGAATGCGGTGGAATATGACAAGCCCCGCATGTAGTATTGGTAGACATGGCTGATATTTAGAGTTAAATAGAAGGAGAAGGAAACTAGGAAAACAGCATGTTTTAAATGGCCTGCTGCATCGCACCCGACGCGCTCTCGTAGGACCACACGCCGCGCGCGGAAGTCGCCAGAGCCGTGGCAAACATGTGCTGGGTGGGGCGACAGGGGCAACGGAGATGACCGAGTTCTTGTGGCCCTGCAGCATGCACTGGGTCTGCGACGTGCGCGGGTCCCAGAACTGCACACCGCGGTCCTTGCTGCCCGACACAATCCAGTTGCCGTCGGGCGAGTATGCCACCGACAGCACAAAGTCCTTGTGGCCGGTCAGCGTGGACCGGCAGGTCGACGGGCCCGACGGGCGGCCGCTGGAGCCCGGACGCGCCAGGTCCCAGATGCGCAGCGTCTTGTCCAGCGACCCCGACAGCAGCGACTGGCCGTTCGGGCGAGAACGCCACGGCGTAGACCGAGTCCTTGTGGCCGTCGATGCGCTCGAGGAAACTGTCCCGACGGGGCGTCCCACAGGCGGATCATCTTGTCCAGCGATGCAGCAGCCACCAGCTGGCCATTGGGCGAGAAGGCCACGCTGGTCACACCGGCATCCTTGGGCCCCATATCATCGATGGTGAAGGTGTGGATGTTCTTGCCGGTCTCCAGATCCCACAGGCGCACAGTGCGGTCGCCCGAGCCCGACAGAATGGTGCGGCCGTCGGGCGAGAAGTCCAGCGAGTAGATGTCCTGCTCGTGGCCAGCCAGGATGTGGCGGATTTTCTTGGTGGCGATGTCCCAGATGCGGATCTGCTTGTCCTCAGCGCCTGTCACTAGGAACTTTCCGTCGGGGCTGAAGCACACAGCGCGGATGTACAGGTCACCGTTCTTGGGAGCGTTCTCATCGCCAGCACAGCCTCCTTGTTGCCGGTGGCCATGTTCCAGATCTGCGTGGTGCGGTTGCAGCCGGTGGCCAGCAGCTTGCCGTCGTTGCTGAACTTGACACAGCACACCACGCTGTTGTGCTCCAGTGTGAACATGTTCTCGATGTTCAGCAGCCGCGGCATCTTGGCGTTGTAGATCACAAACCAATCGGGGCCCTCGCGCTTTAGCTGCGGTGGCACCGAGTCAGGGTCCATGTCCGCTAGCTGGCTGTTGCCCACCATGCCTTGCTGTTGCTGCTGTTGCTGTTGCTGCAGCTGCTGTTGCTGAGGTGTCACCGGCGCCGGCTGCCCCGCCGGCTTTGCCCCGGCCGGGCCCACGCTGCGTACCGGCTGCGTCGGCGTCTGACGGCTCGACATCGCCTGCGGCTGCTGCTGCGCCATCACATTCGGCTTGCGGTCCTTCTGCACGCCCGCTGCCTGCTGCTGCGGCGTCGGCGGCTGCCCGACCGCCCATCGGCACGTTACCGCCCGGTCCGTACGGCCCATGGCATACGGCGCTCCCGGGTGCCCATCACCGCCCATCGGCGGCTGTCCAGGTGTCATGGCTGCCCCGTTCGGTCCGCTGTGCGGCCCAGACGCCGCCGGCATCCCGTACATGCCCGGGCCCTGCGACACGTGTGGCTGCGAGCCCGGTGGCATTCCACCGCTGTGCCCCGCCTGGCTCATCGCCATCGCCTGCCCCGGCGCCAGCATCGCCTGCTGCTGCGGCTGCGCAATGAACGGTGCCGACACCACCGGCGGTCCCCCCAGGTTGTGGACTCACGTCGCAGCCGGTTAATTTCGTCCTCGTACTGCTTCCGCATCCCAAGGTGCCGCTGCTCCAGCTCCGCAAGCGAGTTCTGGAACAGCGTCATTTCGGCGATTTGGCTGTTGACTACAATCAGAACTCCAATTAGCGCTCCTTCTCCCCTCCGCCAAATTCGTGTCCTATTAGCCCCCCCAATTGCGCTTCATACTTACGACGCTGCTCGTAGTCATCCTTGTAAATCTTCATCGCTGAGGCGTCCTGTGTCAGCGTGTCATACTCGCTCCGTAGGGCCTCTAGCAGGTCTGCCACCCGCGACGACAGCGGCGCAGATGGGACCATCTGCCGGTGATTGTAAACGTTCGACATTAGTCAAGAACACGAATAAAATAAAGAGTGCGATAAAACCTTTGGGCTCCTTTACGTCCTTCAAGCAGTATATCTGTGAATAGTGTCGAAAATAAAAGGGAGAAAAAATTTGGGAGTGAAAGAGAAAAAATCGATTGACCCAAGAGCCTCCCCTCCTTGCTCGCTTGTCCGAGAGATGCCGCCTTTTATATCCGCGGAGACGAAAAATTCCTGGACGACGCTCCTCGGCTTTGGTCATCGCATTTTGGCGGGGATAAATTGCCTTTTGCAAATCATATAAACCGGCTTGCCTGATTTTTATCCGAGCTGAGGCACTCATCCAGGTCGCGTCGGTACTCACCCCTCGCTCGCAACCTGGCCGCCATCACCAGGTCGCCCCAGCGCCTCCCCCTCCCTGCTCGCTTGTCCGAGAGATGCCGCCTTTTATATCCGCGAGACGAAAAATTCCTGGACGACGCTCCTCGGCTTTGTCATCGCATCTTGGCGGAGGGATAAATTGCCTTTTGTAGATCATACAACCGGCTCGCCTGATTTTTATCCGAGCCGAGGCACTCATCCAGGTCGCGTCGGTACTCATCCGCCTCGCTCGCAAGCTGGCTCGCCATCACCAGGTCGCCCAGCGCCTGCACCGACTGGTGCAGCCCCGCCAGCTCCCGCCGCAGCGC
>NW_024468451.1:0-16995 GCF_002104995.1 Linderina pennispora | reverse complement strand
CGAAGATCGACGCGTCACGGCCAATGTTGCCCGACGGCGTCAGGCCCAGACCGCCGATCAGACCAGCGCACATGTCGGACAGAATGTCACCATACAGGTTCGGCATCACCATGACAGTGTTGGCGTACTGAGCCGGGTCCTGCACAATCTGCAGGCACGCGCGGTCCAGCAGCACCTCGTCGAACTGCACATTCGGGAACTCGCGCGCCACCTCCTGGCATGCCTGCAGGAACAGACCGTCAGACAGCTTCATGATGTTGGCCTTGTGGACTGCAGTGACGTGGTTCCGTCCCGTCGCCACCGCATGGGCAAACGCAAACCGCGCGACGCGCTCAGACGCCGGCTTGGTGATGAGCTTAATGCTCTGCATCACTCCGTCCACCACCTCGTGCTCGATTCCCGAGTACTCGCCCTCGGTGTTCTCGCGGATCAGCACCGTGTTGACATCGCTGTAGTGGGTCGCAAAGCCCGGCACCGACTTGCACGGCCGCACGTTCGCGTACAGGTTGAACGTCCGCCGCAGCGTCAGGTTCAGCGACACGTGGCCCTTGCCGATAGGCGTCGCCAGCGGGCCCTTGAGCGCAATCTTCGTCTTCAGAATCGAGTGCAGTGCCTCGTCAGGAATCACCGTCTTGCCGTCGCGCAGCACCGGCGTCACGTCCACGTGCTCCCACTCAATCGGCACCTTCGCCGCAGAGAAGATGCGCTCCACCGACTTGGAGATCTCCGGTCCGATGCCGTCGCCGGGAATCATCGTCACCGTGTAGTTGCCGCTGCCGTTCTTCTCGCCGGCGTATGTGCCGACGGCCGACTGCGACGCCATGGTGCGGGTGGCCATGCTGAGAGCCTACTCTGTGGATATTAGCTGGCCTGCTCCCCTGATTCACAGTTCCGTCTGAATTCCTCCAGCCACCCTATACTTTACCTGAGACTTGGTAAGAGCGCGACGGGTGAGGCTAAACATGGTGTGTATCCTAACTGCTATTCAAGAGCGTATAAAAGAGAATGCTAGTGGTGAAGAAGGGGAGAAGAGGAGAAAGCCTCGCAAAGGAGAATTTTTATCCCTGCCTATTTCTCTATCAGCAGGCCTGGTGTCTGCTTGTTCTCGACTTTCTCCTTATCTATTGCCCTCTGCTAGGCAAACTCCGGGCTGGGGATTGTTGGGGTGCGTGAGGTGCTGGTGTCTGCCTGTCTGCCTGCCCAACCCTTTCCAAGCTGTGCACGCGTACCTGGGATCGCCCTAGCCAGCTCGCTTTGAGAGCTGTGACTGGCCCAGCACTCCCGTCTGTCCGCTCGGTCTTGACCTGAAGGGCGCCTTATGATAAGGGGAACCGTAAACCCCCGAGCAGAGCAGCACGCAACGCCGCTGCCCAAAGGCTTCTTGGGTAAAAACAAGGTCAATTTCTCGGAGCTACTAAAATGTACTGAAAATACCTCAATATAATATTCATACGCGGGGCTTCTTGAACAGCTGCTGGTCGGCAGGCGCCGGCGCAATGTTCAGGTGGTGGTGGTGCTGGTGCTGCTGGTGGTGGTGCTTGGTGGTGCTGCACAGGCCAGGTTTGCCCGAGAAGTCAACTCCCCGCCGGATGGTGGCACGGGCATCTGACGTTGTTCAGCACATTCGGGTCCTTCTCCGTGATCAGCCGACTTGAGCCATTTGGTCTCTGTCTCCAGCTCCTGCACCCCGCTTCTCCAGCGCCTCGGCCTTGGCCGTCATCTCGCGTGCAGTCCGCTCAAGCCGCCTGCTCCTTCATCTTTTTCTTGATCCGGAAACGTGCAGACGCCGCAGTGTTCCGCCGCCGCTTGTCTTCTTTCTGCTGCACGCCGCCGCTGGGACTCATCACCCTCCTCTTCGTCGTCGTTGTTGGACACATCATCACGGATAGCCTGCGGAGGCGTTGCCGCCTTGGGCTTGGACGATGACCGGCGCTGCGTCGGAGGTGGTGCCACCGCTGCCGCCGAGACCACTGTCTGTGCACTGCTGCTGGCAGCGCCATTGGCGGTAACTGGAGGAGGTCCTTGGGCGCAATCCGCCGGCTGGTGGTAGGTCCGGTGCACTTGGCGCAGGGGCAATGGCAATCATGTGGGAGGAAGACGAGGAAGACGAAGCTGCAGCAGTGGTGGTGGTAGCTGAGGGAGAAATCGTAATCGGCTGCTGCGGCTGCGGCTGCTGAGGAGCCAGCGGAACCAGCGGGATCATGGGCACCCCGTTGACAATGATCGGCTGCTGCTGCTGTGCCTGCTGCGGGTACATGACCTGCGCCTGCGACAGCCGCGCCCACTGAGTGTGCTGCTGCTGCTGCTGTTGCTGCTGTTGCTGCGAGGCGGTCCCTCCTGCAATTGCACTGAAGATGTCGGCAGTAGCCTGCCCGCCCATCATGAACCCGAGTGCATTGCCCTGCGAGCTACTTGTGTGCGGCGTGTGTGGCTCCTGCTGAGGACTCATGAATCCCCAGCTCTGCTGCTGTGCCTGCTGTACTTGCGGCTGCAGCTGCTGTGGTTGGTTGCTGGAGGTGCTAGAAATGCTTGAGCGAGCCTCCGAAGACGAAGTGCTCGATACTGGTGACTCTTTGCCCCTGTGGCTCGTCATTAACTGGCTCAAAATTGAACTGCGCATTGCTCCACAGAGCAAGCTCGTCCTGAAGCTCCTGAGTGCTAAGCATTGGAGTCTGTGGTGAATCCGGGTTCAGGCGAAATAGCTGGTTCCAAGCGCTCAAATCCGCCATTTAGACTCTTCAAAATCGCTAAGAGATAAAATCCAAAAAGTGATGATATTTCCTCAGGACTACAACGAAACGTCTGAGAAAATAGTATCCTTGAAAAGAGCACGAAAAAGGTGAAACAGAATCAGTCAGGAGCAATATAAAAAACCGAGTTGGGAGCAAAAAAAGAAGGGATAAATTTGGGGAGGAGGCCAGAGGGGGTGGAAAAAGAAAAGGCGGCCAGAGCAAGAGGGTTGGAAAAAGTCAACACCCGATTGGAGCACTGGGCCCAGTATATAAGTTTTCTGACTAATACTCGGTGCGCGAATTAGATGGCAACTCCCACTGCGTGTTCGCTAGCAAAGGAGCCTGCTGGCGGGGAGTCCAAGCTTGATTTCCTCGCCATCTGCACCGGTTAATCCCCTCCTTAGTACCGCTGCCTTTCCGGGCTGCGCTGGCCTGCAAATGCGCATTTTCCTGTGTAATTCCTTGCTGCTCCCTTCTAGCCCAGCGCCGGCTCACGCAGAAACTCGCAGCCAGGAATTCCACTTTCCATCCAGTCAAATCCCATCTTCCCTTTCACCGAGCTAACCCCCTCCCATTCCGGTCCGCTCCTGCCTCGTCGTCTCCTATGAGCGTGCCAGGGAAATTACGCTGGGCATGCAGCTACAGCTGCCAGAGCCAAAAAGTAGCACGGCCAACGAAATGACGCCATCGGCAATAGCCGCTTGCACCATCGGGTCTGCCCGCTTCATGCACGCATTCCAAGAAAGTTGTTTGAAACTCACCTCCCTTGCCCTTTACATACCGCCTTGACCCGCACCCCAAGTCCACTTTGAGAGGCCGAGTCCACTTTGAGAGACCGCATAAGGCCGATCACCACCGGATTCCCTTAGCCATTCTTGCAAACGGTATACTGGATACATCTTTCCGTTGGGCATAGGAGCGCTGGCAAATCCTTGCGGTTGACTCTGTTGGTGAGTGGACAGACTACGGCAGATTCGTTTGTCTACCCAACACCGGCGCTACATCGGCCTTGCCCGTGCCCCCGGCGAGCCCGCAATTTGGATGAGAAAGTTGGAGGTGTGCTTAAATTAATTGCACTGATGACCCACACACTGTGTGACTTTAATTTCTGCGCCCAACCTTTGTCCTCGGCTCGCTTGTTGCTGTCTTGACACCCTCTATTTCTGGCATTCAACCCTTTCAAGCCTCACGCTGCGAGCGCTGAATATCGCACCATGGCGTGCAGGGATTGAGCATATATGCGCGAAGAAAAAGTCGCCTGCAGCACCATGTACTTGACCATACTGCATATACCAAGCGGAAATTGAGATGCACAGATATACAAGCATGATCCTGGGAATCTCAGGAGCGCATAAATTCATTACACGTTCGCCATACATGCATATGATACGTGTGCGCACCACCGCCACATGGACACTGTGATCTGATCGCTCTGCAGTGATTACGCTTGTCCGGAATCAGCGGCCCACTCGGGTTCGGGGCTCTTGGCTTTTTTGTCAGCACACTAGCGGAGAAAACCTGCCATAGATGCCGCTGCAGCGATTCTCACTCCTTTTTTTGTTTTTATCAGTTCTATCCCCTACACCTCCCCTTGTCTTTGTTCTTCAGCCATGAGCCGCCAAGGTCTATCGATTCCGGGCAAAACCCCCCAGGACGTCAACATGGAGGACGAGGCCGATGATCTGTCCATACTCCTGTCACGCAGCGCGCCAAAGATCGAGCGCCACAAGACCGTCGTCCCGATCCACAAGGACGACGTGGCCTTCTCGGACTTTGACCGCGCCATCATTATTGCCATCGACGAAGGCTCCAACTCAGACATTGTCGTTGACTGGGCTGCGGACCGTCTGCTGCGCCGGAGAAAAGACCTGGTAAGAACCACCTAAATTCTGTCGTTGAATTTGTCGAATTTCTAAAGCCTGCTTTGCTCACTCAACCCCTCGCTTCGTCTTTCTTTTGTAGTCGTCTTGGTGAACGTGCAGCCCGAGTCAAAATCGTGGAAGTCTCAAAACATCGGGGGTTCGCTCGCCCGGCCATTCAACCGCCTGTCCAAGCCTGTCCAGCCCGAGACCATTACCATTGACAACGAGGCGAAGGAGCGGTGCCGGGAGATCCTGTCGCCCTATGCCGAGAGGCTACAAAAGGACGGCTTTGTCGTCAAGGGCATCTGTCTCATTGGCAACCCAAAGGAGGTCCTGGTGGCAAGCTCCAATATCAAGAAGCCCACCATGATCGTCATGGGCACCCACGGCCGCGGCTCCGTCAAGAAGTTCCTGATGGGCAGTGTTGCAGAGTATGTCCTGCACCACAGCACTATACCGGTGGTTGTCGTGCCGAATGGCGCCAAGAGACCGACTGAGAGCTCTGACTAAGCCATTCGCTTGTTGTTCTTTTACCTTCCGTTGAAAAGTTTATCTGCCCTTAGTCCTTTAGACGCGTACCCCTGATGCCCCCGTCACGGAATGACTGTCCACGAGGCTGCCGAAAGGGGGAGTGGGAATACCAATATGCGGCCATGCATCCAAAGCCTCCCCACACAGTCGCTAGCAGAATGCGAGTAACTCGATGGGCTTTCGTTTGTTGACACATTGGTGGTCCAACTCTTTCCTCAGGCGAGTGGGATGGAGCAATTCTAGATTTTCTGGCCAAAACAACAACCACCAGTGCCTTGGTGTGGCGCTGCACGGGCAGCATGCTCAGGGCGCAGTAGTAAACATGCAGAAGCGTGGTTCGGCAAACAATCCTCCACATAATGCCTACTGTCCCACCTGGGCCATCGAAGTTTTGTTTTTGCGGTCCCGCTCTAAGAAACGCAGTCCCCATCCTGACGTCCACTTCGCCCACTGCTGTTTGTTTCAGGCCACCTCCCTGCCTCCAAAAAAACATTCATATACGAGCCATTCTGGCAGTTTGCTACTGATATCCGGCACCTATTTCATTTCATCCTTTGCACCTGGCTCCGTTGCCTCTCTGTTCTCTCCAATAAACATACCCCCACGGCTCTACATTTACACGCACATTTCTACGAGAATACTGTAAAATGAACCGCCTTACTCTTGTTCTCGCTGCCCTCATCTCAACAGCCTACGCCGAATTCGATGCAAACATTCTCGCCCAGCTGCCTGTCCCACCCAAGCCGCCTGTTGCCCCCACCCAGGCACCGGCGCCCATCGACCCAAACAACCGCGCACTCAGCCGGCACCCCGCCAGCAGGAGACCGTGCCTGACGCCGCTTCAATCCCCGCTGGCCTCGAATCGCTGGTACCCGGCTTCACCAGGAACACCGCCCCCGCCGTCCAGATCACCGTCGATACCGCTGAGCTTGTGGCTCCGACGCCCACCGCTCAGGAGAAGGAGTCGCCCAAAATCTCGATTGACCCCGCCACCCATGCTGTCACTGCTGCATCGCGCCCCACCACCGATGCTCCGAAAGCCACCCAGGCAGCAAGCTCGAACAAGAGCAAGAGCGCCGGATCCCATGCATCTGCTGATGCTAGTCAGGACAGCCGAGGCGGTGATGAAGACTCGCTTGATCAGTCGAAGCTGAAGAGCATGTCAGGAAATGGTGCAGGCAAGGCTGTTCCGGCTGCCATGGTGGCTGCCGCTGTGGTTGTTGCGGCCGGATTCTTCTGAGTGAAAACAGTTATCTATTGTGTTCTTCACAATATTGGGGTGGCCAAGCCAGGTATTTGTTTCGTCTACACTGTTTAATTCAAAAGTACCATGAACAAGTAAAAAATGTCTATGTCGTTATTCAGGCTGTGTGGCAATCATTAATAGGTGTATTTGTTGTATTTACATGAGTGTTAATGAAGATATGTACAGGTATTGCGGGTCCACGACGCTACTCACCAGACAGGCGCTGTGCATGTTTGCCAAATGCTACTTTGGTGATATAGTGTAGAGCGTGTGACTGGACACCTTGGCAGCGTCTGCACTCGAGCACACAATCGCACATTCGACATGTCAGACAGCATCCTGTCAGGCAGTAGCGACATGGACACCGACAAAGATTGCAGGGCAGCTGTTGATAGATGCAAGGAAGGAGATGGTTTGAACAAGAGTGTGGTTTGTGTCTTGAGGGATGAGATGGAGGGCGAAAATAGCGCCAGACACCGACCCTTTTATATCGTCTGGGCAGGCTTTCTCTTGGTGGGCTGCCCAGCAGGCCGAATAGAACGCGAAAATCATGAAACACGTTGCCCCCTTTTCAGCGCTTCGCCGGGCTCCCACACTGCTGCACCTGCAGCGGCCGTCATTGGCTGGCGGGGGCGCTGCGCATGCCAAATTTGCTTTTTCCTTGGGACGCCGTTGCTGCCATATAATGTGTAGCTGCGGTGGTGGGTGATGGAGCTGCATGCAAGCCATGCATCACTGTTCGGAGTGCCAATCTGCCACTGACCAGCACTCCCCACCGCTTGCCTGATGCGCATTAGGCGTTACCAAAAAAAGTGCATTATTGCTATTTAGCCCGGTGGCCGGGGTCGTTTTGCAAGAACAGCCTCTTTCTGCGTCGGACTAGCTCAGAACAAGTGCGTGGTCCAGAACTTTTATGGCTATTTTCACCACGACCTGGACTGCTGACACTTGGGTAGAGTTGGCAGGAGTATACGCACATGGGCATCTGGCCCCCTGTGTCATTTCTGCTGGAGACAACAGTGTAGCACCGACGACACCAGGTAGCTGTGGCCCACTGGCAGCTTTCTTCTGAGCAAGCCGCCCAGCATCCTCCACGTGAATAGAGGTTTTGTGCAGCACAATATAAGGTGCCTATGTCAAGCATAGTGGAGATGCAAGGTGTCGTGATAAGCATCAGCCCATTGTCTGCCGCCGATTCCACAGAGGCTTTGGAAAGATAAGCCAGCTGGCGAACATGACAAACACGTCGACTCGCTTGGCTGCACCACCACACACCCTTGCTTCTAAGAATGCTCTATGCTACCTGCTGTGCATCAACAGTCATCTAGAAGACAGCATAAATACTGAGAGAGAATATCAGCAATCAACACCAACATCTTGTCTTTCATTTTATTAGTGCTCCATTTTTTGAGAACTCGGCAAGCTGATTGGGAAGATGGCCGAGCGGTCTAAGGCGCTGCGTTCAGGTCGCAGTCAGTATCACTGGCGTGGGTTCGAATCCCACTCTTCTCAGCTTTTTGCACTCCCTTTTTGGCAACCTGCGACCAGCAGGATCGCCCAACCCAACATCGCTATGCTGAATCCACCCCTAGAGCAGAGTCCTTGGTATCTTGTATGTGGGTTGCTTTTTTTACTGCAATGCCTTGAGTGGCAGCTGATCCCAGTGGACCAGCGCAGTAGTCGCCTTTGCTTTCCCCTTCACAGAATTAATTGCGTCCTCTACGCACCGGCAGCTCTTTGCTCAACCTTTGTTCATAGTGCTCGCCTCAGAAATGGGCAAGAGAGCACAGCACACATGTTTAAGGCCACTAGTAGAGTCTAAAGTAGCGGCTAATCTCTGAGTACTCGCATACAACAACATCCGACTGTATCCGTTCTATATTGCTCCGGATTACATCGGCATGCTCAGTATTCACGGCAAGTTGCTGGAGTGCCGGAAGAGAGAGAAGCAATCTAGATATGGCTGCTTCATCGAAGTGGCTTGTGGCACGCATGCCGAAAACCTGTAAGCTCTTGTTCGTTGTCCGGATGTCGCTCGAGGTTTGTAGATCGTCCAGCCGGATAGCGCTATGACCAGTTGGTGGAATAGCATCGCAAGTATCCTCCGACATGTAGCTCTCTCTCCAGTAGTAGGAATCCCTATCATCTGGGTCCATTGTCGTGCATGAAATTCGGAGGTATTTCAGTAGGACCAACTGTCCCAGCAGCTGTTTGATGAGTGCCACTGGCGCGATGTCTGTGTCCAACGAAAGACATACGAGGCTATGCCAGCAAAGGCGTGTTGGAAAGGGCACCATGGTCTGAAGTAGAGCTCTCCGAACCGAGGAGTCAGCTAGATAGAACCGGGTGACAAAGTGTGCAGGATCATTCACCTTGCTACCCCCACCAGGTAAAATAGTCTTTAGGTGAAGGCAGCTAATGTTGCGAATAATGCCAGTGTCGATTTGGGCGAGTTTACGGTAGTTCTCGTTGATCTGCAGCAGCCTCAGCGGCGCGTTTTGGAATGAGGAGTATGCATCCCGATACACACCGGTGGATTGGCTAACCAGCAGCTTTGAGAGTTTTGGAAATGTGCGCAAGAGATGGGCAGGAAGGGCCAGGGTTTGCTGCTGAGAATCAGACCCGCTCTTAAAGTGGAGCTGGAGTTCAGTGAGTCGGCTGAGAGGGCCCGTCCAAGCAAAGCCATGTTTAAAGATTCCCACCGGCACCTCGTTCTCTATATTAAGCAGTCTCAGCTTCCGAAGATTCAAACACTCAAAGTATACCTCAGGTGCAAGAACCCGGAAGCAGCTCTCGTCAAGCTCAAGCGAAGCCAGCATAAGAGTTGCTGGCGCGTGGAATGTCAAAGTCGTTGGCTGGAAACACTGGAGAGAGGAAAGGCGGCGAGCAAATCTCGAGAGCAGCGTCTGGTAGTGTGGTGATATGGTATAGTTGAATGGTTCGGATGTAGTAGGAGAGGGAGGGGCTCCCAGAGTATCATCGGTGTGCGGGGGAATAGCTGCATGTAGCCCAATTGCTTTCAGGGTTTGGTAGCTGTGCCGAATGAAATCGAAAAAGGCATTGGCATCTTTCTGCATGTCCAAAGTGTGACAGTCTGTTCCCGACCTTAAAATGCCTTTGCCATAGAATTGGATCGTGTCCAGCCTATCCCAGGGTGGTGATGTGAGACCAAGGGCACCAAGTGCGGTTGTGAGTCGGAGGGGCCCGGTGTAGTCGTCGCTCATGATGACACGCAGAATGGTTGGCAAGTGTGGGTTTTGCTGACAGAGGAGCGATGTGATGTTGGAAACCCACACTACCTGCCCGACATCCTTGCTGCGCTGCTCAGGATGGGTGTGTATAATCGTTCGCTGGACAAAAACAAACCGATAGGCATGTGGTGGCATACAAAACTTCCAGTGGCGGCAGACGGTGGCGATGCGCATTGCCTCCCAGTAATCAGCGAGGACAGCATGCTCGTGGGCTATGTCCTGGCACAAGAAAGCTATTATTCTGGTAAGAATGTTGGCAGGCAGCTCGTTAAGGGTGTGAGTAGGCATCTTTGGGAGGGATTGGAGCGGAGGAGGATTGGATGATTCCAGTGTACGCCATGGCGACCACTTGGGTTTTTATACTTGTTCTGTAGCGCTGGATGAGGGCTGTGTTGTCCCCTGGGTATTGCAGCGACACATGTCTTCCTTACTGAGACACGTATCTGGATGAAACAAAAATGCACAGAAGGTCCTGGAGACGTAACGTCTAACCCTATGGCCATCGAGAAAACAGTGCCGTGGGAGCCAGCTTTTATCCCGTCATGCACGTGTGCAGCACCGAGTCGAGCCATGTGGGTCTTTGTAGGCTAGAAAGGATTGTGAACGTGCTGCAGTACCTGCTGTGTTCATGGCTGGGCAATAGAATGGGAATCAGATTTGATCCAATTATCCTTATTTGGCTTTTTGGTGAAGGAAAGGCTTAAGGTATCCTGTCTCTGCCACCTGGACAGCCATAGATGCGTGTCATTTTTATGTGAAAATCAGCAGAGTTAAGTAGTGCACTGGTGCTCTTGCAGTCAACACGGGCTCCGCTGGCTACATCTACTTGTAACAATCGTACGTCACTCCGACATTCATGTCTGAGCTATGTGGCCATCGGCTTTCAGGTACCGACTGTGCTCTGTCTATAGACACATACCACCACGGCACCACCTGTTGGTGGTATTGCAAAGTATAGAACTACTACAAATGGAGTCTATCAAAATGGCCCGTCTCTGTACTGCGACAGCTAGAAAATCGGCGCTCAACACAGCAACCAGGTTTGACAATCTTCTTGGAATCAAAATAGTTAGGTCCCAAAGTGAAACACCACTCGGCAGGGACATCCTCCGCAGCCATTCCACCGCTCGCGTCGATTATAAAAGACCGGGGGCTGTCGCTTACTCTCACAGATTTGTTCATTATTTTTTGTTGCAACTTCGTTTTCCTATAGCCTTGCCATGGTTTCAACTTACCTCCCGGCCCACGTTGATCGCAGTGCCATCCATCCTTGCATTGTTGACATGAGGGTGCCATTCATCGATATTGACAGCGAGAAACAGGCCGTCCAACAGCAGCGAGCGCACAAATCACCGTTCATCGTGCTAGAGAAAGATTACTTCACAGTCTACAAATGTCAATGGTGGCCCATTAAAGTGTAACTATATCTCCCGGAACTATATCACAATGATGATGCGGTACTACCCTGAGCGCCCTGGTATGTGGTGTTGTTTTCAGGTGCGTAATGGTCTGACTTTCAATCCCGAGCCACCAGCTATCTACTTTATTCACGAAAAGTCCAGCGATATTCTGATCGAGGACCCATCCAGAATGCAACACGGTCTTGATATATTACAACGAGAAGGACATTGCGAGGTTTGCAGCGACAACAAGGGCTGCAGATGGCTGCTGCAACCATTTCTTTGTTGTGTATGAGGATGGAGTCGAGCAGTGCTTCGATGCCAATAATCCACAGAGCAGCTACACTTTCCAACGCACCCTCAAATTCGCGTTCTTACCGGCAGTGAGGAAGGGCGTTGACGCGATTGAAAGGTTCAAGGATGAAGACAGACTGTTTGAGGAACGCCAGATATTCAAGCGCCTGCCAGACGGAGGATTCAAGCTAAGGGACATTAATGGCGCCGAGGTTCATGATGGCGAGGAGTTTTCATTGGTTGTCAAATTCGATGACGATGACGAACGCGAGTTTGATACATATGCTCTCGAGATATACGAAGGCGAACTCATGGCTGGGCCAATCCTTGACACTCTATTCACCTGCGAGACAATCGAAGGCATTATGTACCTGAATTACAATGGGCAGTATCTACACTGCCCTGATGATAAAGATGGTAGCATAGTTGTCTCCCCAGAGCTGCCCGAACGATCCGACCGTCTTCAAATCAATTATGACGGCGCGGACATCCTCCTGACCAGGTGGGACACATCGGATTTTGCTATCTATGAATGGGTTAAGGCATCGGTAGGATGCATTGCACTCCATGGTAATTGGTATGAACAGCGCCTTTATGGTGCAGTGCGACTTCAGCTCATCAAGGTATAAATAAAACGTATCTTCTACTCAGCTGAGCTCTAAGAAAGTGAGGAAGATTACATGACAGACGTCGTTTACAGCGTAAGCCCCCTGAGGAAATCTCTACGCACACCAACAAACCAACACATTCAAGGTGTTCCTTATAACGATGAGTCAAAACAGCAGAAGTGAGTGTGGCAATCCGAAAAAGTAGCAACACCATTAAAGCCTGGAGAATAATAACGCAGCTTACATATCCAATGCCTGGAATGTGAATGCCTCAATATCAATGTCGCACTTTTGTGCCATCGCTGAAGTGGTATGTTAATATTAGTGTTTCTTATTCAGGAATCATGAAATACTGTTCTACACCTTGATAACGCTCTTACCGAAGTTCTTGCCGTCAAACAGATTCAGAACTTCCTGAGGAGCGTTCTCCAGACCAGTGGTCTCATCGATGTGGTACCGAAGTTTGCCCTCCTTGTACAGCTTACCAACTTCAGCCATAAACTCGTCCTCAGCTGGCGTTCCATAGTACTTGCCAACAAGTATACCCTGGAAAGTAGCAGTTTTGGTCACGATGTTGAAAGTGTTCTTGAGACCGTATGCCTCATCAGCCGACTTGACGTTGTACTGGGAAATCATACCACAGGAGATAATGCGAGCACTAGTATTGATGTTAGCCAGAGCAGCATCGAGGAACTCACCACCGACGTTGTCAAAGTAGATGTCAATGCCCTCAGGAGCAGCCTGCTTGATTGCCTCGGTGAAGGTTCCGCATGTCTTGTAGTTGAAGGCAGCGTCGGCTCCAATGCTCTTGACAAGTTCGACCTTGTCCTCTGAGCCAGCAACACCAACAACCCGCAGACCACGAGCTTTGGCAAGCTGAACGACAATCTGGCCAACAGCACCCGACGCCGAAGAAACGAGGATGGTCTCACCAGCCTTTGGCTTACCAATCGTGGTCAGACCGACAAAGGCAGTGAATGATGCCATACCGAAGACTGTAATAAAGTCGCGGGCGTTATCAATAGTGCCGGTGGGAAGTTTGCGCAAAGTACCTGCATTCACAACTGACTTGGTCTCCCAGCTCGCGTTCGGGACAGCAACAATGTCGCCTTCAGCAATGCCAGTGCTGGTTGATGCCTCCACAACAGCAACACCAAAGTTGGAAATCGGCTCATTAAGCTCATAGCGGGGGACGAAGCTGTTTGTAGCGCCGCTCAGACGGCCACGCTGGTACGGATCAACAGAAAGATAGAGGTTGCGGACCAAAACCTGGTTCTCCTTAAGCAAGTCCTTAGTGGGGGCCGGGGCGGACACGACCTTGAAGTTGTCGAGGCTCGGGGCGCCGTTAGGTGAGTACTTGTTGGCCAGGACGCGAGTGATGAGATCAGAAGACGACATGATTTTAAACTGATTTCTAGGGCCTGCTAGAATTCTGGTGAAAGTATAGGTTATGAATTTCTTGGATAAAGACTTGACGCGCGCCAGCTGCGCTCATTTTATAGCTGCACAAGCAATTTCACTATTTTATGAAAGGTATTAATAATGGACTACGCGGAGTTTCTGTGTGTCCAACATAGCCATGATTGCCCTTGGATTTTGGTTATTTGGACCATACCTTCTTACTCAGCAAGGGTGTCACTGGGAAACGAAACAGCACCGCCTGGTGGAATTCCGCAGGTTGACAAAGAAAATAGTCACTGGTTGGGTCGCACTGTAGACCGACAGCCCTGATCACTCCGGGTTCGTGGGGGTTGTCCAAAAAAAAATCTTTGCATATAAATGATTTTATGGTCGAAAAAGGGTATGACCGTCCGCTAGAACCTTTCTAATTAGCTAAAAATAAAGCTCTTTTAAACCTCAAAGCGAGTTTGAGTGACTTGCTCTGTAAACTCCTTTTGATCTTGTGCGGCGTCTGACCTCATCGGTGAAACCAGGGTGACAAGCTGTTATTGTAATGGTCACAGGTCTCCACTAGATATCTCCATTGGCTCAGCGCAAGAGCTGCTTTCATTGTCGGTCGGCCTGATAGCTTCCATGGCGTTATCATGGTGGTCATCACCGGCTGCGCAACACTCTTAGGATATTTATTTATGAGTACCTATTGAATAAGGCCATATAGATCTTCTAGCAGTCATACGATATTTGTGAAGTTATTTTATAAATTAATTTGTCTTATGAACATGCATAAGCAGTAGTATTTGGGCCACAATGGATCCAGTCTGTATAGACTGATTCAAGAGACTGTATCAGTGCTAAAGGCCCCAAGAACCATGCAAGCCAGATCATTTTTAATAAAGAGTTCTTAATGCTATGCATACACCATAAAGCAAAACTGAACAGCATCATTTCTCTTACTTGCCTATTGAATTTCTCAAATGAATATTACCCGCAGCACTACTGTCATAAAGACATCACTTGGTGGTATTGGCTTCCGTGATTCTATGTTGCCCCGCCTAGAGCAATTTGTACACGGCGTCAATATCATCAAGGAACATACATACATGCTTGCACGATGGATATTACTCCATCAACTAGCTTATGATGATGCTTTTGACCCTTCAATACTTGTGAAAAAGGGATTCTTTCGTTTTATTTATTTATTCATTTATCGCAACCTGAAGGCGAAGACTGTCATATCTGCCGAGGATTTCGTCAACCGGAAGGACAAGTCAGAACTGTCGAGCGCAGATTTCGGTGATGTAGTTAGATACCATATTTATGATTATATATTGCATAATGGCGATATCGAGCTACATGGTGTACGTGAAATGAATCAGGTAGCGACATACGTGGATACCGAGCTGTTAACAGCATACAAGAACAACATTGTGTTGCACTATGGCACCTGCCTACAGCGGATTCTGGCCAAATTGATTGATACTCGCAGCCGCAAAAACACACTGCACAGTACAATGGGCAACGTGTCCAAGGCTGAGTTCAATAATGCATGTCAAGTGTGTATTTATACACCTGCACAGAAGCTCCGCCAGGCAGTTGCCTCTAGACACCCTGATCTCAGTGTGCTCACCCCACCGATGCTTGCAATCTACAACAAGCTGGCGCCAGTCCTTAATGCCTATGATGCCAAGTACAGATTCGCCAAAGACAGCCAATACTATGATGCCAGGGTAAATCCACTTAAGAATCTGTGTGCATACATTTGTCTATGCCAGCTTATCGAGAATGAGCAATTTGGCAAGTCTCCCCCCAATGCTTGCCTCTGCGGACATCATGGACCCCAGGCCATGTGCACTTAGACAAGCAAGTAATCAAGCAGGTGTTTATTTCGAAAACATGTGAGCAGGTTACCAAGATCAACGCAGCAAAGAGGGCAGCAACAGAGGCAAGGAAAGCAGCAGAAAAGGGCGAAAAATTGGCCAAGAAGGCTGCACGCGAAGCAGCGAAGATGCCATCGGATGAAACAGAGGCCACTGCAGCAACTGCAGCAGCAGTCATTCCGGCATGTTCCCAACCCGCAGCCCTACCAGAGATCGAAGAACCCAACTGTGAAGTGCCATGGCCTTCTCCGCTGTACAAGCAAGTCATGTAAGCAGACCATGGCGCAATACAGGCGAGCCTATTCGTCTCGGCTCTTGAACCGCGACCTCGCAGCAGTTCTAAGCTTCAGACTCATTTTCCAGTCACTCTGTGATTCAGGCGATATTCCTGAACGGTTCCGTCGTTCTACGGCCATTGCTGCCGATGCTTTTGGCACCATTCCGGCAACAAAGGAGCCAGACAAGAGGCGTGCAGCAGCAGCAGCGAGCCAGCGCTGAAGCGCCTGCGCTGAGCAGGCCACCAAGATGGGAGATATCCATGATCGTCATTGCACCAGCAACCATCCGACACGTTCAAATGATCGGTTCGCCGTGATGCTCTTATCGACGTGTCAACCCATGCTGACTAGCAGCCGAGCTCGCATCGCGAGCAGAGTATTTCTAGTATTAAAATTACAGTGGCGCACTTGCCAGATTCATATGATATTCTAGGGATGCTGAACTGCGAAAAGCTTCGTATATGAGACCGTGGGCAGGGAGATAGAGATATATCTAGTTTAATGGCCTTCCATGTCTGTTAAATTGCTGCCAGATATAGGAAGAGCCGTTGCATAGTTGGAGGAAAGGCCTACAAGATGTGTACAGTTCTGAAGAAGTCATGTATCAAGGCACAAGACTGAGTCTGGTTCACAGAATCAATAGCCATGGATGACTTGGTCTTGGCACCTCTATTTTGTCCTCAGAGTCACGGCGAACCACAAACATCAGCAGCGGCAGAGGAGCAGGAGCTGGTCTACCAGACCACTGGTGTTGTGCCTACCTTGTCTGACATATCCCTCTTTGTGTCCTTTCTGTTTGCGGTACTTCTTTATGTCAGGGTGCATGCGCTGCTGGCTGTGTATTCCAGGTGCTAGGAGAGCTGGCCTTCGTTTAGGCCACAATATAGTGCTCGCATTTGCCTGTTGCGTCAGTTCCGCTACATTGCTGTTGCCCAGAACAAGTACTGAGGCAATATTGCCCAGGGTGGAGACAATGGATTTGCAGTATATGAGGGGGCGGAGCTGGTCACAGGGGAGACGCACATTCAAGGGAGGTGCTACTTCCCTGTGTCCCAGCGGACTGAGCAGGGAAAAATCGCTCACCTGCATCATGTGGATCGTTTGGCGAGAGGCACACGCATTCTGCGCTGAGCAAACCGGCGGCGAAAACCGCTCAGCTTCAGGATCTGCAGGCGCTCGGTGCGAAGTCCATGCTTTCTGTTGGCGGGCAATAATGGCTCAATTCCTTCTGGCAGCACAGACTCCAGAAACCAGGGGCCTGTGCATGCCTGGCTTTGCAACATCACAATGGTGCCATTTAGCAAGCCATTCACACAGCGTACTTGCAAACCCGCCTATATATACGGACGGGTAGTCCCAGCATCCAACACCATCTCCGCTACACACGCTTTGTATTTCCTCATTCACCAGCCCTTCCTTACACGGTGGCTTCTACTTGTATATTCGCAGCAGCACTACCCAAAAAATCATCGCGGTCGCCGTATATTCCCTACGCACCTGCCCTATTGACCATTC
>NW_024468450.1:0-17099 GCF_002104995.1 Linderina pennispora | reverse complement strand
GGTCTGCTTTTGTTTGCCAGACTGCGCCAGCTTGCGGTCGCGGCGGCTCTTGGCTGACTGCGACATGATCGAGTACGAGTTGTAGATCGACCGGTTGTTCAGCTGCTTCATCGAGAAGTTGCTAGTGTTGTGCTTTTCAAAGTCACGATCGGTCAGCACCATCTCGGAGGCTTGAAAGCAGACTTCTTCGGCTGCCTCAGCGATGCCAAGGCTGTTTCAGAGCCGCCGTCGTCATTGCTGCATCCCCCTCGTTGTCGCTGTTCTCTGCAGAGTCAGTGATATCGCCTGAGCGTTTGCCGTCGGAAACTGCTGCTCCACCCCAGACATCGCACTTCCCGCGCGTAATGTGCTCGCCATACTCGCGCTTGTACTTCATGACTTGCTTGCGCAGAGCACGGGCCTGCCTTGCGCTGCTGCGACGTCTTTTGCTCACGATCGCCCTGCGAAATCATGGTAGGCGGTGCATCGCGGTAGCTACTTGCCCCTGGGCTCTTCTTGGCACGCTTTCCAAAGGCAGTGCCCAGGAACGATCGGCGGTACCTCTCCGTATCATCGTCACAGTCATCGCCGTCGTCGTCATCGTCGTCGTCGTCGTCATTGTACCCATCATCGTCGTAGATACCATATGGCACATCGTCCCGACCAAAGTAGTCGCGGGGATGCATCGGCTCCATCTCATCGTCGCTGTCGCTGTCATCGTCATCAGAGTTGGACTGGGAATCAGTCGAGTCGTTTATCGTGTCAACGATGGGCACAATATCGCCGTACTCATCTACATCCGCGGTTGGAAGCGTGTGATAGTCGTCAGCAGCGTCTCAAACCGCAGGGGCTTGGTGATGTACTCGTCCATCCAGACGACAGGCAGCGGTCGCGATCTCCCAGCATAGCATGTGCTGTCAGCGCAATAATCGGCGTGCGGAAATCAACGCCCTCACTCTCCTCCCACTTGCGGATCCGCTTGGTGGCCTCAAATCCGTGGACTACTGGCATCTGGATGTCCATCAGGATGATGTCGAACGGCATCGGCACACAGGCAAACTTGGACTTGGGATCGCGCACACCGGCTGGCTTGGTCTCCTCGGGGCTTTCCTCGGTCGTTTGTGTGTACGGATTGTCCTCGTCGGCCTCCTTGTCCTCTGTGTTCGGAATATCGATAGAGTCGAGCACGAGTGGCAGGTCATCAGGAGCCTTGACAGCTGGCGGGTACATGCTGTCAGCATACTGTGCCTTCAACGGCCTTGGGCTTGTCGGACTCGCTGCCTTCCTGCGGCTGCCCACCTGCTTCAGCCTCTGGGACTGGACAGAGGCACCCTCGTTGGCGTCACCGCCATCTCCAGACTCGTCAACTTCAGTGATGCGACTGAGCCCTGGCTCGGCATCGCCGATAAAATCGATGCGCTCATCCGTTGGCGTCGGCTCGTCAGGATCCATGGCAAACGGCGACTTGGACTTGGCACGACTATGCGATGGCCCGCTCCTGTCGTTCTCCGACCCGGGGTTGGATGCCGTCCTTCCTGATATTCTTGCCGTATATGTCCCATATTGCGCTTCCCACGTATCCATGACAGGCCTCTACTGCCAATTGCCCATTGGACACGACCTCGACTTTGTGGTTGCACTTTTGCAGGATGCGTAGCGCAAGCTTCTGGTTGACCACATTGTCCTCAGCCAGAAGAATGCGCAGGGGGCGCTTGCGGTACTTGGACAGATCAGGAATAAGCGAGTGTGTCTCGAGGGCTGGCAGCATCGCGCTGGCAAGCTTGCTGTAGTCGAACGGAATGTCAATGTACGAGTTGATGCCGAGCTCAATGATGCGGTTGACGTTGATGCAGCTGTTGCGCGGGTCGGCAAAGTAGACAATGGGCATGAAGTTCAGGTTGGTCAGCCCAGTGGACCGTAACTCATCGGCGGTCTGCATTGTATCGACAATGAATGTGTCAAACATGGGACGGTGCTGTGCTCCGCGCCAAATCAGGCGCTCGGCCTGCTCTGCTGTGTCGACAGTCGCTGTGCTCAGATGGAACGAATGGAGCATCTCGCGCAGCTTAACTACCATTTCCTTGGCCTCCGGGTTTGTTGCGGCAGTCGTAGATAACCAGCACATGGCGGTTACGGTAGGGCAGAATGCGACGCTCCGAAGAACTCAAAGTTAGGCACAGGTGCCTCAAGCTTGCAGGTGAAGATAAAGTTAGATCCGAGCCCATATTCGCTCTCGACGCGGATGTCACCTCCAAGGAGACGGCAGAGGCTACGCGAGATGCTGAGACCCAGACCCGTTCCGCCGTATCTACGAGTGGTTGAACCGTCAGCCTGCGTGAATGTCTCAAACACGACATCAATCTTGTCCTTGGGGATGCCAATGCCCGTGTCCTTGACTGAGATCTCAAGCGTGAGCTCGTTGCCCTGGCGCTGCAGGCAACGGCAATTAATCGAGATTTCGCCCTCATTGGTAAATTTGACCGCGTTGCCAACCAGATTAGTCAACACCTGGCGCAGTCGATGCGGGTCGCCGACAACGTTGTCAGGGATATCAGGATCGCACATAAAGAAGACGTTGAGACCCTTCTGCACCGACTTGATCGACAGAGGTCTTCAACACACTCAGCATGGCGTTGCGCAGCGCAAATGGAATCTGCTCCATGCTCATGCGACCAGCCTCAATCTTGGACAAGTCAAGCAGGTCATTGAGGATTGACAACAGCGAGTTCGACAGGCTCGACACAATCATCAGCGAATCACGCTGGGTATGCGTCAGGTTGGTCTCCAAGGTCATCGAAGTCATTCCGATGATACCGTTCATAGGCGTGCGCACCTCGTGCGACATGTTAGCCAGGAACTCGCTCTTGGCACGGTTGGCTACCTCGGCTGCCTGGCGGGCCTGCATGTTACGCACGATACTCACACGCAGCGATGTCACCATGCGGTTTGATCTGTGACTTGAGCGCGTCCATCTCGCCAGATGCGTCAACGGTGATCATCGAGTTAAAGTCACCGCCAGTGGCGGCCGCTGTGATCTGCGCAAACGCACGTACCTGGTTGGTGAGGTTGAGAGCCATGGTGTTGACCTTGGACGTGACCTCCAGCCATGCACCCTCGACGTCGTGGACAAGGGCCTGCACGCCGAGCTTGCCCTCAGTGCCGACCTCACGGGCAACCTTATTGACCTCAGCGGCGAAGACAGCCAGACGCTTGACCATGCTGTTAATTGTGTCTTTCAGCTCGCCCATTTCGCCGCTTAGAGGAACAGTGACAAACTTGGTCAGATCACCGGCCGAAATCGCCTTAGTCACCATCGCAATGTCGCGCACCTGGTTTGTCAGGTTATCAGCCATCCGGTTAACGTTGTTGGTGAGCGACTTCCAGGTACCATCGACGTTGGGAACATTTGCCTGGCCACCGAGCTGACCATCGGTGCCGACCTCCTTGGCGACACGGGACACTTCCTTGGCGAAGATGCTGAGCTGGTCTACCATGGTGTTGATGGTCGTCTTCAGCTCTGCCATCTCGCCCAAAAGCATCGACATTGATCTTCTGCGTCCAGATCGCCGAGCGCAACAGCCTTTGTGACCTCGCTGATAGAGCGCACCTGGTTGGTCAGGTTGTCTGCCATCTTGTTGACGTTTTCGGTCAGATCCTTCCAGGTGCCGTCGACGTTGGGAACATTTGCCTGGCCACCGAGCTGACCATCGGTGCCGACCTCCTTGGCGACACGGGACACTTCCTTGGCGAAGATGCTGAGCTGGTCTACCATGGTGTTGATGGTCGTCTTCAGCTCTGCCATCTCGCCATTCAGCGGAATCTCAACTTTGCGCGTCAGATCGCCTGCTGAAATCGCCTTGGTCACGTTAGCGATATCTCGGACTTGGCTTGTCAGGTTGTCGGCCATCTTGTTGACATTGTCAGTGAGCGACTTCCAGGTGCCGTCAACGCCCTCGACGTTTGCCTGGCCACCAAGCTGACCATCAGTACCGACCTCCTTTGCCACACGCGACACTTCAGCGGCAAAACGTGCTCAGCTGGTCCACCATCGTGTTGATGGTCGTCTTCAGCTCTGCCATCTCACCGTTAAGATCCGACGACACCTTCTGGCGCAAATCACCAGCAGCAACCGCCTTGGTGACATTTGCAATGTCGCGCACCTGGTTCGTCAGATTGTCCGCCATCTTGTTGACATTATCTGTCAGATCCTTCCAGGTACCGTCGACATTCGGGACATTGGCCTGTCCACCGAGCTGCCCATCAGTTCCGACCTCCTTGGCCACACGCGACACTTCGGCGGCGAACGTGCTCAGCTGGTCCCATGGTGTTGATGGTCGACTTGAGCTCCCATCTCGCATTGAGTGGCACCTCGACTTTAAGGTTCAAGTTGCCTGCTGAAATGGCCTTGGTTACTGTGGCGATATCACGCACCTGGTTGGTCAGATTGGTGGCCATCTTGTTGACATTGTCAGTCAGATCCTTCCAAGTGCCATCGACGCCGTCGACATTGGCCTGTCCGCCCAGCTGACCATCGGTGCCAACCTCCTTGGCCACACGCGACACCTCAGCAGCGAAAGTGCTCAGCTGGTCCACCATGGTGTTGATGGTCTGCTTGAGCTCGGCCATTTCTCCATTCAACGGAATTTCGACCTTACGTGTCAGATCGCCTGCTGAAATGGCCTTGGTGACATTGGCGATATCAGGACTTGGTTGGTCAGGTTTCAGCCATGGTGTTCACGTTGTCGGTTAGCCCCTTCCAAGTGCCATCGACATTCGGGACATTGGCTTGCCCGCCGAGCTTGCCATCGGTACCAACCTCCTTGGCCACACGCGACACCTCATCAGCAAACGTACTGAGCTGGTCCACCATGGTATTAATGGTCTGCTTGAGCTCACCCATCTCGCCGTTCAGCGGTACCTCGACCTTGCGCGTCAGGTCGCCTGCTGAAATAGCCTTGGTGACATTGGCAATATCGCGACCTGGTTGGTCAAGTTGTCTGCCATCTTGTTGACATTGTCAGTGAGCGACTTCCAGGTACCATCGACGTTGGGAACATTTGCCTGGCCACCAAGCTGCCCATCAGTACCAACCTCCTTAGCGACACGCGACACCTCAGCAGCGAACGTGCTCAGCTGGTCCACCATCGTGTTGATGGTCGTCTTCAGCTCTGCCATCTCACACCAAAGCATCGACATTGATCTTCTGCGTCAAATCGCGAGCGCAACAGCCTTTGTGACCTCGCTAATAGAGCGAACCTGGTTGGTCAGGTTGTCTGCCATCTTGTTGACGTTGTCAGTGAGCGACTTCCAGGTGCCATCAACACCCTCGACGTTGGCTTGTCCGCCCAGCTGTCCATCAGTACCGACCTCCTTGGCAACACGCGACACTTCAGCCAGCGAAAGTGCTCAGCTGGTCCACCATGGTGTTGATGGTGTCCTTTCAACTCCGCCATCTCGCCGTTTCAGCGGCACCTCGACCTTGAGATTAAGGTTGCCAGCTGAGATTGCCTTGGTGACATTGGCGATGTCTCGGACCTGATTCGTCAGATTGGTGGCCATCTTGTTGACATTGTCTGTCAGATCCTTCCAGGTACCGTCGACATTTGGGACGTTGGCTTGTCCACCTAGCTGACCATCAGTTCCGACCTCCTTGGCCACACGCGACACTTCGGCGGCGAACGTGTTGAGCTGGTCCACCATGGTGTTGATCGTGCCCTTCAGGTCGCCCATCTCGGCCGTTCAGCGGCACCTCGACCTTGAGATTAAGGTTGCCGGCTGAGATTGCCTTGGTGACATTGGCGATGTCTCTGACCTGATTCGTCAGGTTGTCCGCCATCTTGTTGACGTTGTCCGTCAAGTCCTTCCAAGTGCCATCGACATTCGGGACGTTGGCCTGGCCGCCGAGCTTGCCATCGGTACCGACCTCCTTGGCCACACGCGACACCTCGTCAGCAAACGTACTGAGCTGGTCCACCATGGTATTAATGGTCGTCTTCAACTCTGCCATCTCACCGTTAAGATCCGACGACACCTTTCTGGCGCAAATCGCCTGCTGAAATAGCCTTGGTGACATTGGCAATGTCTCGGACCTGGTTCGTCAAGTTGTCCGCCATCTTGTTGACGTTGTCCGTCAATCCCTTCCAAGTGCCATCGACGTTCGGGACATTGGCCTGCCGCCGAGCTTGCCATCGGTACCGACCTCCTTTGGCAACACGCGAGACCTCGTCAGCAAACGTACTGAGCTGGTCCACCATGGTATTAATGGTCTGCTTGAGCTCGCCCATCTCACCATTCAGCGGAACTTGAACCTTGCGTGTCAAGTCACCCGCAGAAATCGCCTTGGTGACATTTGCAATGTCGCGCACTTGGTTGGTCAAATTGGTGGCCATCTTGTTGACATTGTCTGTCAGATCCTTCCAGGTACCGTCGACATTTGGGACGTTGGCTTGTCCACCTAGCTGACCATCAGTTCCGACCTCCTTGGCCACACGCGACACTTCGGCGGCGAACGTGTTGAGCTGGTCCACCATGGTGTTGATCGTGCCCTTCAGGTCGCCCATCTCGCCGTTCAGCGGCACCTCGACCTTGAGATTAAGGTTGCCGGCTGAGATTGCCTTGGTGACATTGGCGATATCACGGACTTGGTTGGTCAGATTGGTGGCCATGTTGTTGACGTTGTCCGTCAAGTCCTTCCAAGTGCCATCGACATTCGGGACGTTGGCCTGTCCGCCAAGTTGACCATCGGTTCCGACCTCCTTGGCAACTCGGGATACTTCGGCTGCAAATGTGTTGAGTTGGTCCACCATTGGTGTTGATCGTGTTTTTGAGTTCGCCCATCTCGCCATTGAGCGGCACCTCGACCTTACGCGTCAAGTCGCCTGCTGAAATAGCCCTTGGTGACATTGGCAATGTCGCGGACCTGGTTGGTCAACTTGTCTGCCATCTTGTTGACATTAAATGTCAGATCCTTCCAGGTACCATCAACATTGGGAACGATTGCCTGGCCACCAAGCTGCCCATCAGTACCAACCTCCTTGGCAACACGCGACACCTCATCAGCAAATACATTCAGCTGGTCCACCATCTCGTTGATAGTTGTCTTCAGGTCGCCCATCTCTCCAAGCGCATCGACATTGATCTTCTGCGTCAGATCGCCGAGCGCAACGGCCTTTTGTGACCTCGCTGATAGAGCGCACCTGGTTGGTCAGGTTGTCTGCCATCTTGTTGACGTTGTCTGTGAGCGACTTCCAGGTCCCATCAACGCCCTCGACGTTGGCCTGTCCGCCGAGTTTGCCATCGGTACCGACCTCCTTGGCCACACGCGACACTTCGGCGGCGAACGTGTTGAGCTGGTCCACCATGGTGTTGATCGTGCCCTTCAGGTCGCCCATCTCGCCGTTCAGCGGCACCTCGACCTTGAGATTAAGGTTGCCAGCTGAGATTGCCTTGGTGACATTGGCGATGTCTCGGACCTGATTCGTCAGGTTGTCCGCCATCTTGTTGACATTATCTGTCAGCCCCTTCCAGGTGCCGTCGACATTTGGGACATTGGCCTGCCCGCCGAGCTTGCCATCGGTACCGACCTCCTTGGCCACACGCGACACCTCGTCAGCAAACGTACTGAGCTGGTCCACCATGGTGTTGATGGTGTCTTTCAACTCCGCCATCTCGCCGTTCAGTGGAATCTCAACCTTGCGCGTCAGATCACCAGCAGAGATAGCTTTGGTGACATTGGCAATGTCGCGCACCTGGTTTGTCAAATTGTTAGCCATGGTGTTGACATTGTCTGTCAGTCCCTTCCATGTACCGCCCACGTTTGGTACGTTCGCTTGACCGCCAAGCTTGCCGTCTGTGCCGACCTCCTTGGCCACACGCGACACCTCATCTGCAAACGTGTTCAATCGGTCCACCATGTCGTTGATTGTGGTCTTCAGGTCGCCCATCTCTCCGAGCGCATCGACCTTGATCTTCTGTGTCAGATCGCCAAGCGCAACAGCCTTAGTGACGTTGCTGATTGTCCGCACCTGGTTAGTCAGGTTGTCAGCCATGGTGTTGACATTATCGGTGAGCTCCTTCCAGGTACCGTCGACATTCGGGACGTTGGCTTGTCCGCCCAGCTGGCCATCGGTACCGACTTCCTTGGCCACACGCGACACCTCCCCAGCAAAGATACGCAGCTGGGACACCATCCCGTTCATTGTCGTCTTCAACGTGCCCATCTCGCCACGCGCATCCACGGCAATGACCTTGGTTAGATCGCCGCGCGCAACAGCGGTGGTCACATTTCCGATAGACCGAACCTGGAACGTGAGGTTATTGGCCATGGTATTGACGTTGTCCGTGACCTTCTTCCACACGCCGTCGACGTTAGGAACAAATGCCTGGCCGCCAAGCTTGCCGTTGATGCCGACCTCTAGTGCGACTCGTGAGACCTCATCGGCGAAGATATTGAGCTGGTCAACCATCTCGTTTATAGTGGTCTTAAGGTCCAGCATTTCACCCTCGACGTCGACTTCAATTTTCTGCGTCAAATCGCCGTGTGCGACAGCCTTGGTGACTTCGCTGATGGATCGGACCTGGGTCGTCAGGTTGCTGGCCATGGTGTTCACGTTGTTGGTCAGATCCTTCCAAGTGCCATCAACGCCATCGACATTGGCTTGGCCGCCAAGTTTGCCTTCAGTACCCACTTCCTTAGCGACTCGTGTAACCTCATCCGCAAACGTGTTGAGCTGGTCCACCATGGTGTTGATCGTGCCCTTCAGGTCGCCCATCTCGCCATTGAGTGGCACCTCGACCTTCATGTTCAGGTTACCCGCTGAAATCGCCTTGGTGACATTGGCAATGTCGCGCACCTGGTTAGTCAAGTTGTCGGCCATCTTGTTGACATTGTCAGTGAGCGACTTCCAGGTCCCATCAACACCTTCGACATTGGCCTGTCCGCCGAGCTGACCATCGGTTCCGACCTCCTTGGCCACACGCGACACCTCAGCAGCGAACGTGCTCAGCTGGTCCACCATGGTGTTGATGGTCGACTTGAGCTCACCCATCTCACCATTCAGCGGCACCTGGACCTTGCGCGTCAGGTCACCAGCAGAGATAGCCTTAGTGACCGTTGCGATGTCTCTGACTTGATTAGTCAGGTTGTATGCCATCTTGTTGACGTTATCGGTCAAGTCCTTCCAGTTGCCGCTAATGTTCTTCAAGTGAGCCTGACCACCAAGTTGGCCGTCGGTGCCGACCTGGAGTGCAACACTCGACAGCTCCGATACAATCCCGCGGAGCTTGTCGACCATCTCGTTGATAGTATTTGTGAGCTCGCCCATTTCGCCGTTGACAACAATGTCGATCTTTTTGCTCAAGTCACCCTCGGCAATCGCGGTGGTAACCTTGCTAATCGAGCGTACTTGGTTGGTCAGGTTGTCGGCCATGGTGTTCACGTTGTCAGTAAGGTCCTTCCAAGTGCCATCGACATTCGGGACGTTGGCTTGGCCGCCTAGCTGTCCATCGGTACCAACCTCCTTGGCAACACGCGACACCTCGAAGGCGAATGTGTTGAGCTGGTCCACCATCGTGTTGATGGTCTGCTTGAGCTCACCCATCTCGCCATTCAGCGGCACCTCGACCTTGCGCGTCAGGGTCGCCTGCTGAAATCGCCTTGGTGACATTGGCAATGTCGCGCACCTGGTTAGTCAAGTTGTCGGCCATCTTGTTGACATTGTCAGTGAGCGACTTCCAGGTCCCATCAACACCTTCGACATTGGCCTGTCCGCCGAGCTGACCATCGGTTCCGACCTCCTTGGCCACACGCGACACCTCAGCAGCGAACGTGCTCAGCTGGTCCACCATGGTGTTGATGGTCGACTTGAGCTCACCCATCTCGCCATTTAGCGGCACCTCGACCTTGAGGTTCAAGTTGCCTGCTGAAATGGCCGTAGTGACCATTGCAATGTCTCGGACCTGGTTGGTCAGGTTGTCGGCCATGGTGTTCACGTTGTCAGTAAGGTCCTTCCAGGTACCATCGACATTCGGGACGTTGGCTTGTCCACCTAGCTGACCATCGGTTCCGACCTCCTTGGCAACACGCGACACCTCGAAGGCGAATGTGTTGAGCTGGTCCACCATCGTGTTGATGGTCTGCTTGAGCTCACCCATCTCGCCATTCAGCGGCACCTCGACCTTGCGCGTCAGGTCGCCTGCTGAAATCGCCTTGGTGACATTGGCAATGTCGCGCACCCTGGTTAGTCAAGTTGTCGGCCATCTTGTTGACATTGTCAGTGAGCGACTTCCAGGTCCCATCAACGCCCTCGACGTTTGCCTGGCCACCAAGCTGCCCATCAGTTCCGACCTCCTTGGCCACACGCGACACCTCAGCAGCGAACGTGCTCAGCTGGTCCACCATGGTGTTGATGGTCGACTTGAGCTCACCCATCTCACCGTTCAGCGGCACCTGGACCTTGCGCGTCAGGTCACCAGCAGAGATAGCTTTGGTGACATTAGCGATGTCTCGGACCTGGTTGGTCAAGTTGTCACCCATCCGGTTGACGTTGTTAGTCAGCGACTTCCAAGTTCCATCAACACCCTCAACATTGGCTTGACCGCCAAGCTTGCCGTCTGTGCCGACCTCCTTGGCCACACGCGACACCTCATCTGCAAACGTGTTCAATCGGTCCACCATGTCGTTGATTGTGGTCTTCAGGTCGCCCATCTCTCCGAGCGCATCGACCTTGATCTTCTGTGTCAGATCGCCAAGCGCAACAGCCTTAGTGACGTTGCTGATTGTCCGCACCTGGTTAGTCAGGTTATCGGCCATGGTGTTCACGTTGTCAGTAAGGTCCTTCCAGGTCCCATCGACATTTGGGACGTTGGCTTGTCCACCTAGCTGACCATCAGTTCCGACCTCCTTGGCCACACGCGACACTTCGGCGGCGAACGTGTTGAGCTGGTCCACCATGGTGTTGATGGTGCCCTTCAGGTCGCCCATCTCGCCGTTCAGCGGTACCTCGACCTTGAGATTAAGGTTGCCGGCTGAGATTGCCTTGGTGACATTGGCGATGTCTCGGACCTGGTTCGTCAGATTGGTGGCCATGTTGTTGACGTTGTCAGTCAAAACCTTCCACGTACCATCAACACCTTCGACGTTAGCTTGACCGCCAAGCTTGCCATCGGTTCCGACCTCCTTGGCCACACGGGATACTTCGTCTGCGAATGTGTTGAGCTGATCGACCATGGTGTTGATAGTGATCTTGAGCTCACCCATCTCACCGTTCAGCGGCACCTCAACCTTGCGCGTCAAATCGCCGGCCGAGATCGCTTTTGTCACCGTCGCAATGTCGCGTACCTGGTTCGTCAGATTAGTCGCCATGTTGTTGACATTGTCGGTCAAGTCCTTCCATGTACCCTCGACATCAGGCACTGTCGCCTGTGCGCCCAGCTTGCCGTCAGTCCCGACCTCTTTGGCAACACGCGACACCTCGCTGGAGAACGTTTTCAGCCGAGCAACCATGTCGTTGATAGTGGTCTTCAGGTCGCCCATCTCACCCTTTAGCGGGACAGTGACCTCCTTGGACAGATCGCCCTCAGCGACGGCCTTGGTGACCTCGGCGATGTTGCGCACCTGATTGGTAATATTGTCGGCCATGTTGTTGACATTGTCTGTGAGCGTTTTCCAGACACCATCAACCCCGCTCATGTCGGCGTGTGCTCCCAATTGGCCCTCGGTGCCGGACCTCGTGCGCGACCTTGGCAAGCTCCGCGGCAAACTGGCTGACCTGGTTGACCATGGCGTTGATAGTGGTCTTGAGCTCCCCCATCTCACCATTCAAAGTCACTGTGATGCGCTTGGACATTTCGCCCTGCTGCGACTGCCTTGGTGACCTCAGCGATGTTGCGCACCTGAATCGTCAGGTTGTCAGCCATCTTGTTCACATTGTCGGTCAGGTCCTTCCAAGTGCCGTCGACATTGGGCACATATGCCTGGCCGCCGAGTTTGCCATCCGTGCCGACCTCCTTGGCAACACGAGATACCTCTGACGCGAACGTCTTCAGCTGCCCAACCATGGTGTTGATAGTGTCCTTCAATTCACCCATCTCGCCGTTCAGCGGAATTTCAACCTTGCGCGTCAAATCTCCGGCTGAGATTGCCTTCGTAACTGTGGCAATGTCTCGAACCTGGTTGGTCAAGTTGGTGGCCATGTTGTTGACGTTGTCCGTCAGAACCTTCCAGGTGCCGTCAACACCCTCGACGTTTGCTTGGCCGCCGAGCTGTCCATCAGTTTCCGACCTCCTTGGCGACACGCGAGACCTCTTTGGCAAAGGTATTGAGCTGATCCACCATGGTGTTGATAGTGATCTTGAGCTCATCCATCTCGCCGTTCAGCGGCACCTGCACCTTGCGCGTCAGATCGCCAGCTGAAATGGCCTTGGTCACCGTCGCAATGTCCCGAACCTGGTTAGTCCAAGTTGTCGGCCATCTTGTTGACGTTTTCCGTCAAGTACTTCCATGTGCCCTCCACATCAGGCACTGATGCCTGGGCGCCCAGCTTGCCGTCAGTTCCAACCTCCTTGGCGACACGCGAGACCTCGCTGGAGAACGTCTTTAGTCGGGCAACCATGTCGTTGATAGTAGTTTTCAAAAACTCCATCTCACCCTTGCACGGGATGTCGACCTGCTTGCCCAGATCGCCCTTGGCAACGGCCCGGGTGACCTCAGCAATGTTGCGCACTTGCCTTGTGATATTATACGCCATCTTGTTGACATTGTGCGTCAGGTCCATCCACACGCCTTGCACGCCGACGACACGCGCCTGTGCACCCAAACGGCCCTCCAGACCGACCTCGATGGCGACCGTGGTGACCTCGTCGGCAAAGTGGCTGAGCTGGTCCACCATCTGGTTGATTGTGTCCTTGAGCTCACCCATCTCGCCATTCAGTGGAACCATGACCTTGCGCGATAGCTCGCCGGCGGCAACAGCCTTGGTAACGTCAGCAATGTCTCGGACCTGGTTGGTCAGATTGTCCGCCATCTTGTTGACATTGTCAGTCAGGTCCTTCCAAGTGCCGCCAACACCCTCAACATTGGCTTGCCCGCCAAGCTTACCGTCGGTACCGACCTCCTTGGCCACGCGCGAGACCTCAAACGCAAAAGTGTTGAGCTGGTCCACCATGGTGTTGATAGTGATCTTGAGCTCATCCATCTCGCCGTTCAGCGGCACCTGCACCTTGCGCGTCAGATCGCCAGCTGAAATGGCCTTGGTCACATTCGCAATATCGCGAACTTGGTTGGTCAGGTTGTCCGCCATTGTGTTCACGTTGTCAGTCAGAACCTTCCAGGTGCCATCGACATCAGGGACATTTGCCTGGCCACCGAGCTGCCCATCAGTACCGACCTCCTTGGCCACACGCGAGACCTCAAATGCAAAAGTGTTGAGCCTGTCCACCATTTCGTTAATAGTCGTCTTCAACTCTGCCATTTCACCGTTAAGCGGCACCTCGACCTTGCGTGTCAGGTCACCGCGGGCCACAGCCTGGGTGACTCTCGTAATATCGCGTACCTGCTGTGTCAGGTTATCCGCCATACGGTTAACGTTGTCCGTTAGATCCTTCCAGGTGCCGTCGAGCTCAAACCAGTTTGCCTGTCCTCCAGCATGCCGTCAATGCCAACCTGGACAGCCACGCGGGTCAGCTCCACCGCCATATGGTCGAGTCTGGTAACCATCGTGTTGATTGTATCCTTGAGCTCAAGCATTTCGCCGCGTGCCTCGACCTGCACCGTGCGCGTCAGGTCACCGGCCGCCACGGCCTTGCAGACATTCGAGATATCGCGCACCTGGTTGGTCAGATTGCTGGCCATGCTGTTGACATTATCCGTAAGCAGCTTCCAGACACCGTTGACGTCGGGGACCTCGGCAGTGACGCCCAGCGTGCCTTCGGTGCCGACGGCATGCGAGACGCGGGTGACCTCAAACGAGAAGGCACTGAGCTGGTCCACCATGCTGTTGATCGTGTCCTTGAGTTCAGCCATTTCACCGTTGACGTCAATCGAGACCTTCTCGGACAAGTCACCGTTGGCCACAGAGTTGCAGACGTGCGCAATGTTGCGCACCTGCTCCGTGTGGATCCGTGTCATCGTGTTGACCTCGTTCATAAGCTCAAGCCAAAGTCCCGTTCAGTCCATCAATGTTGCCCTGGGTGCCGAGAATGCCACGAATGCCGTCGTTGCGTGCCACGCCGACGATTTCATGGGTGACAAAGGACAGCAGCGAGGCCATGCGGTTGACACGGTTCGCCAGCTTCTGGGTATGCGTAACTGGGTGGCTAATCATCGGAGTTCCTGTCAGCTGGCTGGAGGGGGCCGATACGTGACCAGCAGCGCCTGTGGGCTTGGTCAGTGGCCACTCCTTCTCGCCAGCACCGTCAATGCTGTGGCAGCGCGTGCACCTAACCCGGGCATTGAAGTCGCCGTGCAGCACAGCATCGGCAACGCGCTCGCACGCCTGGATGCACTCGAGACACACAAGCTCGCCGGTGCCTGCCACTGTCGCATACCCATTCAGCGAGGCGCTGACCATCGGGCTGTTGGGCAGACTACCAGAGGTACGTGCTGGCAGCCGGTGGCAGCCGGCAGGAACGTTGCCCACCAGCTGTTGTAGTTGCTCTCGGTGGTCGGCCCGCCAATGGACTCGTCTGGCTGCAGCTCGGCGCCAGTGGACACGGGGAACGTCCCGTTTGATGCATACTGATCGATAACGGGGTCAGGTGCAGCCCCCAGCGATTTGGAGTTTGGCCTGGGCTGACTTGAACGCTAGCGACTGCTGTTGAAGGTGCAGTGCCATCTGCGACAAGTGATTTTCGTACGTGGCCTTGGTTTGCTGCCACGCCTCCTCGCGCTGCACCATTCGGCGCAGGCTCTGCATCACACTGGTATCGGAAAATGCCTCGGTTGCTGAACTCACACTTTGGCGGTTCGAGGATGTCTTGGGCAGACGGATGCTGAACCATGCCGGGGAGCTGCTAGCGTCCCGGAAGCTGGCAAATTCGCCCGAGCTGCTAATATCGCCGGTGTCGTATCCAGACTGCTGGCGGGCAGCCTGCTCGATGGCCACACCCCGGCTATGGCTCACGGCAATATCCTCGTCGTTCGAGGTGGTCAGATAGCTGTCGACCACCTCGAGAGACGCGGCAAAGTCGCCGTCATCAAGCCTAGCGAGAGTCTCGCCTATATCGTTATTCATAGACATGATTAGCATACATCGACCCCAAAGGCTCTTCTCTACCGTGCCAGGACCTGAACCCCCCAGAGACCAGGAATACTCACCAATAGCCTGAATTGCAGCGCTCATTGTTCCTCTTTTTCTTCTTCTCTGGCCGGGTTTCTGTTGCTTCTGCTGCTGTTGTTCAGTAAGTAGACTGCCAACGGGCTGTACAATATAATAAGGATATGGTGGTTCAAATTTGGGAATGCTGGAAAAACTGCCCTGAGGGGGTGAGAGTGGAGAGCTTTGCATATTTCACCGAGTACAACCATGGATGCCGCAGGTCAAAGTTTAAAAATGACGACACTGGCATTGTCCCCGAGTCGTGACTCGTGTCACGGCCAGCTCGCCACGGCTTGAGAAAGAGAAAAGCGCTACGTTCTGTCATGCTCGAGATAGTCGGATTTTCTGCCGTCGACATCCCATCCAGCCTTCCTCAGCACGCCCATGATAAAGTCCGTCTTGTCGGCATTGTATGCCAGATGGAATTCTCTGTTATCGCCGTACTTGGCTGCCACCTGCTTCTTGAGCCTGGCGTTATTCGTCCAGCACATCCG
Organism: Linderina pennispora; assembly: GCF_002104995.1. Lineage (NCBI taxonomy): Eukaryota > Fungi > Kickxellomycota > Kickxellomycetes > Kickxellales > Kickxellaceae > Linderina > Linderina pennispora. The sequence goes on along the minus strand of NW_024468450.1, from coordinate 1,312 downwards.
GATGGTCCCTCAGATACTGGAGGAACAGCTTCTTTCTCGTGTATTCACCATTGCCCTTCTGCACCATGTGCACGTGGTACAGAGGACGTTTAAAGTACTCGCGGCCCACGATACCGTACAGACCTTTGTATCTATACCCAAGCTGCTGCATAGCTGGAATGCACTGGGCGAGCTGGGAGAAGTCAGCGACGACAACTTGGATATCAATGATGGGCTTGGCAGCAAGGCCCGGGATGCTGTGGAGCCAACGTGTTCGACGTCGAGGATGTAGGAGCCGATTGCATCGCGAATGCGGTGGGCTTCGTCAGCAAACTGCTCCGCCCACTTTGGGTCGTATTCAACAACCACCAACGGGTCGCCCTCGTAGTCTTTTGTCATGATGCTAAACAAAAAATGGAAAGCAGAGGCAAGATTGATTCCAGGACCGCAGCAGCACACTTTCATGCTTTGATTGGCCTGCCGTGGGAATCGATTGTTATATTCTCGTCGGCAATGTATTCAAGAGCAGTAGATGATTTTTATACGGCATGGGAATGACCTCATGCAGGCTCTAGATTCTAGTATCCAACATGCCTACTTTTGGATATACTATAAACACATGGTTACAGATAAGAGCCTATCGTATTGCCTGGGCTATGCTATATTTAAAAAGAGCTCGCTATCATAACATACCTAGCACGACACACACCGTTGGCTTATCGATTTGATATCCAGCATTAGCCTACATTTAGTGGAAGCGGGATATATACTAGCAGCAGCGGTAGCATTGTGGTGCTGGTAGCATGCGCATATATATGCAATTGCAAAGTTGCACCCCATTTACAGTTGCATTTTCTGCAGGGGCTGTGTAAAACTATGCCTAAGGCGTGCGCCCATCCTATAAGCCCATCCTATAGAATGAGACCATGTAGCTTGCCCAGTAGGCATACAATAGTTCGGAGTTTATTTTTATAGACTAAATAGCTTTATGAACACATGTAAGCGGTTATATTTGGGCCACAGCGAACCTGGTCTGTATGTGGGCCGATTCAACAAACTGTATCAACGCTGACAGCCCTTTAAGCTGTGCTTCTATGACGGGACTCGTCAGGCTACAAAGGGTCGGGTCACAGAAGATGAACAAGACCGCCATTGTACTAACAGTTGTCCAACACGTTCAAATGATCGGTTCGCCGTGATGCTTTTATCCATGTGTCAAACCATGCTAGCTAGAAGCTGAGCTCACATCGTGAGCAGAGTAATTCTAGTAAATCCATACCTTGGCTTTTAGACATGGCGCCAACCAGAAAGTGACCAAATCCTCAATACATCG
>NW_024468449.1:0-17127 GCF_002104995.1 Linderina pennispora | reverse complement strand
CATATGCTCTGTGCTGCCTCTGGACATAGACCAAGAAATACAAAAAAGACTTGCTGCTTAATCGAAAATCAGCCTTATGCCGGAAAGAATCCTGAAGATGGCTAAAGAATGGCAAAAAAGTGTTTCAAGTGTTCCTTTAGAGCCACATTTCGCACCTTATATTCATGTATCTCTACTGCTGCCTTTTACTGTGAGCTGTTTCTTATGGCAAAAGTGTACTTTAGGGTTGCATACCAACATAGGGCGTAAATGGACATAGCCTTGACCTCTAACCCTGTGGATGCCGTGAAGACCTACAACTGGGGTTTGCCGGTGTGCAACCCTACTGCAAGTTCCATAGCATGTTTGCCAAAAAAGGAAAATGCCGATGTCAAGAACATTCATTGGAAATCTCGTAACCTCGCCAATACATTTCGATGATTCTGGCACATGGTGCATCTTGACTTCACTCCTTGGTGCATTGGTTAGGAACATCAGGGTTTCTACAGAGAATAACTTTTTTCGCTCTCAACCGTACATGGTGTATCATGCCATTACGGAAATCCTGGCACAAGCCAGCCCATGTTGAAGGCGGCGGCAGCAGCAGGTTGCTTACGGATAGCTCCGTTCTCCTGCAGCGAATAAAACTTAACTCATTTGACTGTAATCTTTTCTACTCCACTATTTGCTCTCTACCATCACCATGTTGCCAAGTAACTACACTTTGTTCTATTCAACCACACCTGAGAAGAAGGATGCGTTGCGTTTACGCGGCTGTTATGACACCATCGATGCAGGAGAAAACTTTGCACGAACCACTATATAGGGTCTACGTGAAGTATCCTAATATTATATTCAGCGCGGTGGAAAATATCGTGGACGATGATACAACAGTCATTGCTGGTATCATACCGAACCTCATGACCAAGGAATATACTGAAGGATTGCAATCGTTGATATGCGTACAGAGAAAAGTGCGAGAGTCATCATCAATGGCAGTGTTCAATATTGAACAGCGTGCTACGCAGCTCGGATGGAAGTTCAAGAGATCCAGAAGGTATCAAGTACAAATGGAACACTCCAATACAAGGTGCCAGATGGGAGCTGACTGATGGCAGCGGGTCTGCGTTGCAGCTTTACATTTGGAAAGCACAGACAAGGAACCCTAGAGGTTCTGCCAAACATGGACAGGCAATTATTTATCCTTGCTCGATCTCCCTGGTATTTAGCATCATTGCTGTTAGCAGGCAGGAAAAATATCCACATTTGTTAATCCCGGTATATCAATAAAGTCTGGTTTTAATCTTGACTAATTCCACATGCCGAACATATGTAGTCTTCACTGAACTATTATTTAACCAAATATCTTGGACACAGCACCAGCCTCAATAGCCCATATGTATCAAGGGGCACGCAGCAACATGTGCGGAACATGGCGTTGCCGCCTTGTCGACTGTACAACTACGTGCAATAGCGATCCTTTGGCGACAGCTGCTTCCGAGCAGGTTGTCAACCGCCTTTAGATTTGCAGCCCCAACCGTATGCAAGGCCAGAGATTCGAGAAACATGTGTGCATGCCAAGAACTTTTTTGCTTGCCAAGAACCTGTCAATACATGTTGTCACGTGTGGTCCCAATAGCGAACGGACTGTATTTAATTATATCAACGCCCAATTCATTGGGTGGTATCTACACATCAGCTACCTGCAATTCCAATATCGACAATTCCCGGCTATGGTCGAGTACACCTATTTCTGAGCAACAATCGCACCAATTGCTCCATCTACCATGGAGGATTTACTGACCTTGCTTCGGCACAGGCATCGGGCGAGCTGGCATACACCATTTTTCTTCGGCTTCCTCGTCTTATTATCAGCTCTCATAATCTGGATATATCCGATGATGCAACTGTTGTGCCTGGCATGCTGGTTCATTCTGATGGCAATACGGCTGTTGCTGACGTTAGTCAGGGCAATGGTAGGTCTGCTCAGGTTTCTGTTAAAGGAAAGAGCGTTAAAGTAGCGCAGCGGATTGCAGGCGTCGGCTGGAAGTTCACCGACCCTAATGGGACTAAATACAGATGGGAGGTCTTGCGCAAGGAGAAGCGCTGGGAGCTGCAAGGGCATCGAGGAAAGGCTGTTGCTACCTTTGACAGCAGGCAGTTTTGGAGTGACAACTATGCCAGCTTCATAGTGGACGAGGGTATGGATGAGGACCTACGCATGCTGGTCCTACTATCGTGGGCATTGAGTGCTAAAGCGATTTTTACGAGTAAGACTGTTCCTACAAACAGTGTAGGTGGAGGTGACGACACATTTACCAACGCCATGTGTTGGTGGGTTTTAATATACATCGTTTAACAGATGGTTTATCAGCCTTGTCAAGCACGACAGCTACATGAAGAGTATGACCTCCATACTAATGCATGGCATGTATAATTTGCTGTCAGCTTGATTATACACTGCTGTTGCGAACAGACGCCATCCTGTCAAAGGTACGCAGCCATATTCGCCAAGGGCTTGGCCACACATATTTCTATGCTACATTACTAATCAAAGTACGCTGTTTGCCGGTTGGTATTGTCTCGCCCGGATGTTGGGAACATGGCTTGTTACGAGAAATCAGTGGCGGCTGGTTCCAGAATGCAACACGCATGCACGCCAAGATGCTGTCAAAAAATTGGCCGATACGGACTCCGCATTGTGTGGGTCACATAAAATGTGCACGGGTGACAGGGCTTCACAAGTTAGACTAGCATCACCTTTTATCAACTGCATCTCCGTCTACGCACTTTTTGACTATGGCAATCGAGGAATACACGCTCTTCCTGGGCGACAATCGCAGAAACTGCTCTGTTTACTCTGGCCGCTTTAACAGCATCGAATCCGCACGGGGCTGGGCGAGCTAACCTACAACATATCCTCAAGCCACCTCGGCTTGTTATCAGCTCGCAGCAATTCGATATTTCTGATGATGTAACCTTTGTGCCTGGCATGGCTGCCCGTACTGATGATGGCGGAGAGCCCTTGGCTATCGCCGACGTCAATGGTGCCAACGATAAAGAGGTACGGGTTTCGATTAGCGGTCAACAGACTAGCATCAAGCAGAGAGTGAAAAGCACAGGATGGAAGTTTTCTGACCTGTCAGGCGCCGCATATAAGTGGATAGTTCAAACAAGGAGACAGGCTGGCAGCTGCATGACCGTCGAGGGAATGCAGTTGCTGGTTTTCGATGGCAACCAGTTTTGGTACTGCGGCTACGCAAATTTAACCATAGACGAGAATGTTAGCGAAGAGCTACGCCTGCTTGCACTGCTTTCCTGGGCTCTAAGTGCGATAACTACCTTTGGCAGCAGGCCTGGTAATGGCTCCAAGGCCAGGGTATCTACCACAGTACTGGACATATTGTCGAATACACCGCATCATGAGCACCAAAAATGTTCTAACCGGATTTCTATTAAGCTGGCTGTGGAGTGATTCTAACTCGAGTGCAACGGGAACAGGATGCTTGAGTACTTATTAGTCTGCTACATACTTCAATACCATTCACATTCAAAAACAATGCACAGTCGGAAGGATGGAACAGTGGCGCAGGTGCCTGCCTGCTGGCTGGGCGCCAAGACGCACTGTCATGTTACTCCGCTGTGAGATCTGGAGATATGCAGCGGCCTCTCCCGGATTCCGATTTATTACGCTTTGACAGGCGATCACGGTGACCTGCAGTTGAAAATGTGCCACAAAGAAACGGCTTTGTGGACCGGTCATAATGCGGTCCATGGAACATCTCTGGGATCTTCGGGAGGTGGGGAAATCACAGGCTGGGGGCGTTACCCCTTCTTTTGCTCCTTTCCCTGCCTTGTGCACCAGTATCCCCCATTTCTGTTCCTCAGTTCTTCACCTCATCCTTAATACACCCTCATCACTTTCACCCATGTCAGCCATACATGAGTATACGCTGATAGAGAACGGGACATTCAGTGCGTTGGCGTCTACCCGGGAGTACACAAAAGCAGCTCACATGCAGAGAGTACCACCACACCGTGCTACACAGTCGTATGCCAAACACTGCCAGTATATTTGTACCAGGGGAGCACACGTTCCGGTGACCATGCAGAATACGAGGCACACCCGGTGCTGCTATCGCATGTGGCAGATATCCATGGGCCAGGGTTCGACGGGTGGTTCCAGGCAACCTCAAAGCACTACGAGTTTATTGATCTGCGGGGGCGGCTCCTGAAGTGGAGCGTGAGGCTACTGTCGCGGACATGGAAGTTGACAGACCAGCAGGGCGAGATCGTTGCGTACTTCCGGCGGGTGGGCCGAGCCTGCGGCGTATTGGAACTGTGGAAATTGTGCGGGCTGAGGATCTGGCTCAGCTACCGCTGATAATCCTGTCGTGGCGGCTCGTGGAACTGCATAGGTACATGAACGACCGGTCCGTGAAGGTGTGGGCGACAACAGATCCCGCTGCAGAAGGACACCAACGAACAGGAGATCAGTGGGGTGGGGCCAGTTTATGTAGAAGAGCAGGAGAAGCGCTGGGTTTGGCCGAATTTTGTAGTAATTTTCAATTCCTCTGGAGGTTCCACGTAGAAACTCTTTTTTGCATGTTTTATTTCTCCAAAAACCAATCGAAACTTCGAGGTAAGAAGGAGTGGTGGCAAATCAAAAGTGTACTCCAACGAATACAAAAGCTGGGCATAATCGTAATTATGACATGACACATGTGGTAATCGTTCAACCTGGAACAGGAGTGAAATCAAATGTGTATATGCGATTTAGGGCATGCACTGGTTTAAGGTTGCATTGCCAGGGCATTGGGGGGTTTTTGGTACCATGTCTAATAATGCTGTAATGTATTTATTTGATTCATACTTCTGAGATGAGTGGCAAGATTGGACAAATTATACACGAATGAGGCTCTTAGATGGATCCAGAAAGAATGCATGCAGCGGCAACAGCCACAGCGCACGCAGCCACCGACCTGCCCACATTGCCCGTATTGGCGTGGAGGTCCCCGGGCGTCTCTGCTGATTCCTCCTGCTGCGTGGAGAGACTATCGGTGCGCAGCTCAGCGCTCCGGGAAGGCGATGACACAGACTGGCCCAGGATGCACGCCAGATGGAGCAGGGTTGGGGGATACTTCCTGGCCAAAGTTGAACAGGCTCGACATACGCTCTAGAATTGACGCTGGAATGGTCTGCGATTGACGAAGCAGAGTCCTGGACAGCTGTGGGCTGGCTCTGGGGTTGGGTGGTGCCGGTGGGCTGTTGCAGATTGGTGTTGGGCCTGCTTCCAGGCTGCTGGCTAGTGTCATTGGGTTGCTGCTGACCAGGGCTACCAAATGGCGGCTGTCTGCTACCAGAGGGCTGTTGGAAATCTCCAGCAGAAAGCAGGGACTGGCCGTTGCCGTCAAATGGGAACAGCCCGGCAGCATCGCCAGGATCAGAAATCGGCTGCTGGGCACTGGTGTCAAATGGTGGCTGTCCGGCGCCATCGCCCTGGAGAGATCCTGGGATGACAGCACTATTGCCAGAAGGATCTGTGGCGATCTGGCGCTGGCTCAATGACAATGCGACTGGGGAGAAGTAGACAAGGGAGAGCAGAGTGGCGGGGCATTTCATTTCCTGTATTGCAAGTGGGATTCAAGGGGATGCGTGGCCGAATGCAAATAAGTCTAATGGGGAATTGGATTGCAGCTTGTGTAAGGCAATGTAGGAACGGTGGGGAGAGGATATACAGGCGCACCCTCTTTTATTTGCAGCATGGACGGACGGGGAGGATCCTGGAGCCAGTATAGTGCGTGGAGAGGCTGGATTGTCCATGATGATGAGCAGTAGCGGGTGATGCATCTCAGAAACAACAACCGGCCAGCCTCGCAAGCGTGATGAAAGGGATAGATATCAGCAGCAGCAGGCGCGGGAGATCTGGGGAGGGATCACAATGGATTCGGGAACTCGGATCCTGGAATGCACGAAAACGAGTCGGGTTGGCGCAGGTAGGCTCATGGGCCGAGGCTCACGTGGCCTGCGGACAAGGCGCAGTCCCGAACTGAAAAATTGGGGTGCGTGGAGGATCACCCGGGGAGGAGCTGCATTGAGCGCTGGAAAAAGCCTAAAACAGAGCGCGCTGACTGGCTGAGAGATCAAGCCGTAGAGGCGTGGTGCCAGCGCTGACATGGTGGGGAGGCTGATCCTGCTGGCGAAAAAAGACAAAGACAAAGGAAATGCGCGACGGCGCGATGGAGGGGAAGCCAGGTTTGGGCATGCATGGCTGGGCTTGCATGCGAATTGAATGGCAATTGCGCGCAGAGGGGTTGAAAAGGGCTGGGGATCGCCATGGACACATAAATGCGCAAAGGCTCCTTCCCACTCCAGAGCCAGGCAGGCTGACACGGCAATATAGAGCGCGGGGCCGGTGGGTGGGCAGAGAATGACAGAGTTTCTCGCAGCTGTCTGTCCGCACGCCAAGGGGGCGCTTGTAGACTAGTGCAGCGGCTGGCGTGCGGAGAGGGGCCAGAAAAGGGATAAAAGGCTAGCGTCTATTGTGCGTGCTACATTCCAGGAACCAGCAAAAAAGTCAGGTCCTCTCTTTATTCCGCTCAAATTATAAAAATACACAAAACTTTCTCGCACCCTTTCACTTCTCTTAATCCCCTCTTCGCATTGCACCTTTCCCAAGGTGTTTTATTATTTCTCTTAACGCTACGACCTTTTTACGCACACCCGATATCTATTTTATTCGTATTCAGTCTGTATGTACATGCGCAAAACAACACCCACAACGCACCGGCGCGGACTGACACCACGGGTGCTGGAGCTGAGCCGGCAGCTCAATGGTATTGAGTTCAAAGAGCCGGTGGGCAGCGAGGAGGCAGTGGGGAGTCCGCGGGTACCGTCGGCATACAGGGCCTCGCCTCCGGTGAGCCACGACAGCGGGCTGCGGCTGCGCGAGCGGCTGCGAGTACCAGTCAGCGAGCCTGGGGATCTACGGGGGCTGGAGCTGGTGGAGCCGGCGCGCGTGGACACAACGTACCGGGGAGGCGGCCGAGTCGTCGGACTACCGGCAGCGGCGGCGAGGTGGCGACTCGATCGGGTCTGACATAAGCTCGGTGGAGCAAGCGCTAGAGGGGCGGACGATCACGATCCCGCCGTTTCTGGCAACGCTGGGGGCGGGCGAGGGCGAGCCGGCGGAGCGGGCGCCGCTGCTGGCAGAGACGCGCAAGCTGGCGGCATTGCAGCGGCGGGTGCATGAGAGCTGGAGCGAGGTGGGCGCGTCGATGCGGGCGGTGCGGGTGCTGGTGGTGAGCAACGGCGGGCTGCCGGCGGTAGACCAGCAGGCGCGTGGGCGGCTGTGGCTGGCGATGCTGGAGGTGCGGGCGACGGGTGTCGAGGGCTACGAGCGAGCGCTGGGGCTGTGCCCGTCGGCGTGTGCGGGTAAAATCAACAACGACGCGTTCCGCACGCTGGCAGGCGACAGCGAGTTCCGCAAGACCGTCACCACTGAGTCGGTGGTCCGGGTGCTGAATGCGCTGCTGAGCGCCCCGGGTAAGTGAATAGTGCAGGCGGGGGCAGGGCGGTCTATTGGACCGGGGGGATGTAGTGTGGGCGGAGTTTGCGTAATTGCTAGGCGCCTCCCCATGCGGGCTTCTCTGAAGCAGCCTGCAACCATCGATACTACACTGAAAGCTGAGTTTGTTTATCTTTTTTACCCTCGTAGATCGGTCAGCCAGCGATCCCCCGCGGTATGTGCAGGGCATGAACACACTATTGGCACCGTTCCTGTATGTGATGGACGAGAGCGCTGCGTTCTATGCGTTCCGCCAGTTTCTTCGCAACGAGTGTCCGCTTTACGCGCGGCCGTCGCTGCCGGGCGTCCATGCGTGTGTGCAGCTGGTGGACGAGTGCCTGGCGTTTGTGGACCCACAGCTGTACTCGCATCTGCGGCGACACGGCGCAGTGGCCAAAATCTACGCGTTCCCAGCAGCGATGACGCTGAGCGCCAATGTGGGTCCGCTGCGCCAGGTCGTGCGGCTGTGGGACTTTCTGCTGGCGTTCGGTGTGCATCTGAACGTGGTCTGCATCGTGGCCCAGCTGCTGTCGATGCGTGAGCTCCTGGCCACGACGACCTCGCCGATGCTGTTCCTGCGGTCGTTTCCGCCGCTGCGGGCTGCGAGTGTGATCCGCCGCACGCGCGAGCTGTACGAGCTTCTGCCGGAGCCGCTGCGGCGCCGCATCAAGCGCCATGCCCACGACCCGGCGCTGGCCGAGCTTCTGGCCGGAGCCCCGCCGGTGGCCGACCCGGCGGAGAGCTCTCTGAAGCGCGACCACTCGCCGCAGCTGGGCAGCCCCTGCAACAGCAATGCCAGCAGCCGCAAGTCGAGCGGGTCGGGGCGCCCGCGTGCCAAGACGTTTACCAGCGGCCAGAAGCGCATCCGGACGACGGGGGCATATGGCGAGCTGGGGCTGGGCATTGCGAGGCCCGCGCAGCCGCATGTTGGGTCGGTGAATGCCCGGCGCGGGAAGCGGCTGGTGGCGGGCTCCGAGGCCCTGTGGCTGCTGGAGCGCCGTCTGTCGGCCGAGTTCGAACCCCCCCGCGTTGTGGAGGGCGAGCAGTGACTTTTGTGGTGGTTTCGGATGGTCTTTCCGAGAGTTGGCTGGCTGCGATGTGGGGCCCCACACGCAGCTACTCCAGCCCTCTCCTCGGCATTGCTCCCATCCCGGCGATTTGGCCACCGGTTTTTTCAACCCATGTATTGGCTGCACATGGCCTGATCTTGATTGGATCCTCCCCCACATCTCCCTTGGTTTCTTTTGTCGTATGTGGCCGATCTTTCTTTCCTCCTCGCGGCTTGGTGGTCTTGCAGCCATTATGCATTGCGAAAATTTGTAAACCTAGAAGCTCCTCTTTCCTTTTTCCTCCTCACCTCTTTTATTGCATTTTTGTTTTCTAAAAATACGGCGTTTTTATTATCATTATTCCCCGTCCGCCTTCAATTCGTGCTAATTTAACGACCTCTGCACACCCAAAAACACCTGGCCTTTTACTTGTTTTGTGCATTATGACAACCTTTGAGAGCATTCCAGTAACAGCAACCTCTCGCCGCAAAGGTAACAACACTGCCTCCACGCTGCTTGCCAGCCTTCCATTGCTAGTCTTCCATTGCCAGCAGCATGCAGAAAACACCCTAGCATACACCTCACCCACCCGCATTTGTTGCTATAGAAATGAGCTATCGCCCGGTCAGCGGCCTGTCGGATGTTGATAGCATAGCCAGCGATGCCGACGACGAGGATGCGTTATTCGGGCCCGCGTCCAATGCAGAGTTTCGCAGAATGCAGGCCCACGACGAGCACCGCCGGAGGACCCAGGTGTTGATGCTATTGCCGCTGGACGACGTATACTTCAACACCCCAGAGCACGAGGTACGCCGTTCTGCTATTTCCTATTCCAGACATCCTCCCACCCGCACTTTCTCTATTCATTACAGCTTTTCACAATCACCAGCAGAGCGACTATTGTCGCCTGTGGGTTTTTATTTTCTCGCTCACATACCTTTTGTGTTCTCTGACTGCTGATTGTTGCCACCACCGCTTTTCTTTCTCTCTCTCTCTCTCTCTCTCTCTTGTAGGCGAGCGCAGTCAAGCTACAAGCGTGGTGGAGGAGCATAATGGCCCAGAGACAGTACATGCGCATGCGCAGCAGCGCTTTATTAATACAGCGGATCGCCCGTGGTGCGCTTGCACGTCGCACATTCCGCCGCCGCCGCCACGAATTGCAGCAGCTGGCATTCAAGGGCTCGGTCAGTGCGCGTCGCCGCAAGGACCAGGGGTGGGTGCCACCGCCACTGGCCTATTCGCGGTCCGAGCCGCCATTGTCGCGGTCCGAGCCAATGATCTCCTCACCACCGGCCTTCGCCGCCTCCAACGCATCTGCCGCTACAATCGAGACCACCAAGGTCCGTCGCGGCCGGTCCATTCGCAACTGGTTCCAGCGGTCATCGCCACCTAGCGACACCAGCGACAATGCCCGCCCAATTCACAACAGCAACCACCATCACCATCCACAGGTAAATACCACACACCACCGGTCATCCACAAATCGCGCCACGCGATTGATTTCCCGCATCTTCTCCACACTAACTCCCAGCAGGCGCTCCTCCGCCAACCATGCTGCCACCACTGTCAATATTGTTGTTCATGCCGCTGCCGAGGCCGCCGCCACTGTGCTTGACCGCCCCGCCTCCCGGCCCATTTCCAAACAGCAGAAGAAGCACCTGAAACGTGCCCGCCGCTACCTGCTGCTCTTGGGCACGCGCCTGGCTGCGCTGTCGCCGCGCAGCCAGCGCAGCATGGTTGTGTGCTCGGCTGCCGGCGGCATGTTAAGCCAGTCACTTTTGTCAGTCAATGATCCTTCCTTGGTGTCAATCAGCAGCAGCCCGCGCCTGAGCATCCATCTGTCCAAAGACACCCTCCATTTGCACCACTCCCAATCTACCCAGCTCTTCCCCGCATCCACAACCACCATTCCACTCTCCACCCTATTAACCCAACCACCAAATTCCACCCCACAGCAGCCCGACACCGACCCGCCAGCGTCTCCGACGACACTCAAGCCCAAACGCTCGATTCTCCGCGCCAAAATCGGCCTACTGGGCAGGCAGTCGCCAAGATCGCCGGAACATGCACCTATGAGTGCCCCTGCGGAACGCGTCCCGATGGTCACTGCGCGTGTCTACCCGGTCGTCGAAATCGACAAGCGGTCGGAGGAAATCAGCCTGCCACAATCCCCACCAATGTCTATACGGTCTGTGCAGGCTGCCGCAAAGCCCCACATGATGCCACCGGTCCACCAGCCAACCGACCACAACGACATGCATTCCGGAAACTCTGCACGGCCACTGCACGTCCATGGATTCCAGAAGACTCGGGCGCAGCCGCCAATAGAGCCAGTCCATAGCACGCAGTCGGACGAGGACCCGCTGGAGCAAGGCAGCAGCAGGATCGCCGTCGACAGCAGCGAGGAGAGCGAGACATGTAACGCAACCCACGGCACCACAGTGGACTCGTCGATGCCGTTCATTCCGTTAAAGTCCAGCACACCAAATGTAGAAGCAGCTGATATGGCAGACAAGTCGGAGGACGATGACATGCCGTTGGGCGATCTTGCACGCAGCAGCAACGAGTCCAGCGCGGTATCGCCCATGGCCATCGACGAGGAGTCGGCAGAGAATGGCCCAGAGACGCCTGTCCGGCAGGCACGCAAAATAACCGATGCCAATCTGGTCAGCGACATTGATTTCAAAGACAGCCCGGCCACTGCCTCGCCGACAATCGCGCATATCGACAGCCTGTTCCAGATGGCCGACGAAAACATGGCCGCTGCGCAGCAGGTGCAAATGAAGCACGATGGCGAGGAGCTTTCGCCGCGGCTGTCACTGCGGCTATCGGCCAATGCATCGACGTTCAACAATTTCAACATCTCTGCCTTTGCGCCTTCCACTGAACCCATTATTGAGAGCGCCGAGGCTTCGCTGCAAGACTCTGAGGACAGCCCGCGCGCCGCCCTGCGTCCACAGTCGACCCAGAACCCAAATCCGCAGAGAACGACACGAACAGCATGGCATCAGTAGCATCGAAGCCAGTGGACGCAGAGGAGAACCAGGAGGAAATAGAGGAGACCCCGGCGCTGGCACGGCTGCGGTCGCTGCGGGCACGTCGTCTGGGCCAGGCAGTCACCACAAGCACAGCAGCTGATCCAGAGACTTCCGGCAGCCGGCGGTTCCGTGCCACACAGACCCTGCCAAAGGCCAAGCACGTGGCCCAGAAGCCGCTGTCGAAAATGGGGCCCCTGCAGCTGGACCGGCTGACGAAACTCAACACCAGGCGCAACTCGACGTACCTTACATGCAAGATCGAGAAATACACTGTCGAAAAGGAAGGCGACCGGCCGCCGTCACCCTCGTCGATGATGCAGGAGCGCGCGCTGCTGCGACGTGTGGCACGCGGTGAGATCAACGAGGACGGCGACTATGTTTATGCCAGCGGCTTGGACGACGACGACTCGGCGAGCGACGTGTCCATGGCCAGCGCAGAGCTGCCAGACGACACAGTGGGACTGGGCGTGGCCAATCTGCCGGTTGCCGCCAATGCCGCGATCCACGAGCTGGTTGAGACCCGCCCATTGACGCCCGCCGACGACCTGTCCGACACTGACATGGCAGCTATGCCGGGCTCCGGCAGGGCATTACTGGAGGGGTTCCAAGAGGCTGGATCTGTGGAACCCAGCGACAGCAGCGATGCACATGACGGCAGCAAGCGCAAATCAATCGAACTGCCGCGTCTACCGTCAGTCGATGTGGGCAGCAAGAAGCAGCGCCGGCGACAGCGCATCCAGTGGGGAAGCTGCGATACCCTCACGGCCACACGTCTGCTCGGCCGCCTGCCGGTACCCAATGCCCTAGGCGAGTACGCGGGAATGCCCGGCAAGCCCATCTTATTGCGCGACGTGCCCGTCCCCGACGACCCCGAGACCAACCAGCCCTCGAGCAAGCGTGTGCCTGCCAGCAATAACCTGAAAATCGTCCGTGTCGCCTGCATCACATATCCAAATAGCACCAACCCCGAGGAATTTGACTCGGACGAGTCCGACGAGGACCTCATGGATGACGACGAAGAGTATGTGCCGAGGCGATCGGCGAGCCGCAAAAAATAGCATACTTTTTAAATACCTTAGACCATTGAGATAATATTTATTTTCATTCACTCGGAGATATGGTAGCTGAGCTCTTGGGCGTCGGCCAGTATGTCGCCGATCCGCGCCTGTGCATCCTGCACCTGTGGGTGGGAGGCCCGGACCTGGTGGACGGTAGTGACCAGCGCATCGAGGTTCTGCATGCATGCAGTGCTGAGCGCCGGGCCCGCGAGCACTTCCTTGCCCACCGCCTCCACATGTCTAGCACCGAGCTCCCTGATGCTCTTCATATCGGGCTCGCCTCCCTTCAAGTCCTCGAGTATCTGATCAAACGAAAGTGGCATACTGAGTGGAATTTAGCATTACGCCTCCTAAATAACTACTATTCACACGCAAAAATTATCCGCAGACCGCCGCCCAGTAAAGCTATTACGGGCAACGCAAACCTCATATCTCGTAGTTGCGGAACCGCTCATACAGATCCGGCACGCGGTTCCCCTGCTCGCGCCACTCCCACCACTGGCGGGCGCTGCTATCGGAGATTGCGCGCTGGCCACTGAAGCTCCAGTGCACCGCATGTGCCTGCGCCGTCTGTCTGTATTTCTCAAACGGCACCGGCACCCTGCTGGCGCGCCAGCGGTCGTACAGCGCGCGCTGCTTTTCGTCGCCTAGAACCTCGTGGGCTGCGCGGATCTTCTCCCAGAGCGCGGATTTCTCGGTCTTGTCCGGATGGTGTCGTTTGGCCAGCTTGTAGTACTGTGTATGGATGTCAGCAAGCGAGGAGTGTGGGGCACACTCGAGGATGTCGTAAAAATCTAAATCATCCATTATTATTTTATAGCGAGGCAAAAAGTGGGAGTGCTGTTAACGTGCAGGCTGTAAAGCGGTAAGAGGGGTTTTGCTAATGCAAGGCGGAGTGCAGTTCACGAGGCGTAAATATGCGGCACGTGGGAAAAAATTATGCCATTTTTTCTTTTCCTGCTGTGCTTGCGGGGGTGCGGCATTTCCAGGCCTATTCTTGCAGAGAGGCGCGGTGATTGCATTTGCGTTGGCGCGCGTTTGATTAGATTACCCCTTGCACTGATGCATGTAGCAGACATTCCCTCATGTACCTTGGCCCCATGGCCAACATTCAGACAAACGAGTGTTTATCGGCATGTATTGAGGAAGGTACCTGTAGAGCCAACTGAGGGGGAAAGTGGACTGTCGGGCGCTTGGGCCTTTTTATCTGTAGTCAATCTTGAGCATGGTAGCACAGGGCGGCACTTGCGGCCTAATGCCAGCACCCATGACCATGAGGGTATCTAGGGTCGGCTGTTGGTGTGCTAGAGAGTTGCCAGGCAGGTGGACCTTTGCCTCGGGTAGTCCCTTTTTTTGAACCACTGCAGTACTCTGCTGGTCAATTTTTACCGATAGCAGTGGCTACTATGGCTGCTGTAGAGCCAGGTGCAGCCGCATCTGCTACACACGCGGTTGTACAGGTGACCCTCGATCGTCGCCTGGGCAACACGATATTTTGGCACGATAACGCATGCCAAGAGGTGGGCGATCGTCCTGGAAGGTATCGTTGGAAAAAAGAATGCAGCACCATGGAGAATCGTCACACGAAACCTGGCACCTGGTTTTATTCTACCTACGCATTCTTCGCTATGCCTTGCAAGGCCACTATAAAACAGCGCTCTTGCAACCACAGGCCACCACTTCTCCCATCTTTCTTCATACCATCGATAACTAGTCTTTTAATTATGAGCAGCCAAGCATATAGTATTTTCAAACGCAAGGGGTCAAAGGGCTGGCACGTCTTTGACGGCCACGTGGACACCGTGGCGCAAGCTCGGATGTATGGCCAGCTCTGCTACACGCTGGGCTCGGAGCCACCAAGATCACGCTCTCCACCGCCATAGCAGACTTTGATGATGGCGAGTGCACTCTGTTCGACACCACCACCATTCCCCTATCATTGACCGGCCAAGAGCTTCTGGTAGCTAACTCTGATGCATTCGTCACCAGCTTTGCTATCATCCACGGGCCGAACACACGGATTGAAGCAAACAAGCGCGTCAAGGGCATGGGCTGGAAGTTCACTGATGCATCAGACACAAAATACAAGTGGGCGGTCGATATGCGCACAATGAAGTGGGAGTTGCAAAACAGCAGAGGCACTGTAGCGACTTTCAGCGCTGGGCTCTTTGATACTCAGGGGGTTGGGCATTTATCAGTAGAGCCAGGTGTTGATCGGGAGATGATCGAGGTTGTTTTGATCACATGGGGTTTGGTGGCTAGGAGTGTTATGTACCGTGAGGCGATGGAGAAGTTGAAATATTCTACGTTTGATGGCGATATTCCAGGTTTTTAGGCACTCCTCCGCAACCAGTGTCACAGAGTGCCTATTCAAATCGGTTTGTCTGTGTCTGTGCCACACTTTGATTTAATATATTAAATAGATGTGATCACAATTAATTTAGTATTATTTACAGTTGTTGTGCTCAATGAATATGTGGAGACTTTAAAGGATCATTTTAGTACTGAAGCGAGAAAAGGGAATAGCCTCTGATAAGCTGCACAGACGGCTGTATTGAAAATACCCCTGCGCAAACTCATCAAGATGCTACCTCTATAGTGTAGGTTGTAGTGGAGCTCATATTAGTGGCTGGCTTACTGTCACCTGATTTGGTTGATGTATTGATATCAGGGATAGCTGCAGTAGGTATATAACACAGTCTTTAGTTGCCTATATTGGAAACCATTAATAGATATAATAGTTCAAAGGAACTAAAATTTTAATTAGCATAACTAAATAATAAATAGGAAATTATCTACTACTAACTAATAAAATAATAAAATCCAAATTATTGAGGGTTATTCTTAGATATAAATTTTAGTAATTTGTAATTTAGTTATTAGAATAATTATTTTCAGCATAATTATTTTTCTACTAAATATTTTCAGTATAGTTATTATTAATTATTATATCTAGAATGTTTCTATACTTAGAAATGATTACTAACTAGAAAGAAAAAACTTGTATATTTAGGGTTAATTACCTAGTTTAGTAACCATGAATAACCCTCTATTAGTTCATAGTATAATGGCTAGGGTCTAGTAGTTTGGCTGCCAGTTAGTAAGTATTACTACAGTAGCAATTAGGGGGATATGCTTTATCTATATATATTTATTACTAGTATATATATGGAGTAGATCACCAGCATAATTACACTATACTTCAGTGACAATTCTATACACTATGTTCTTACTTATAATATCAGTATTGACTTGCACAAAATAGAGAGCAGCAGAGGCAGATATAGGCATTGCTTAGTGACTACAGGCTACAAATGACCAGGCTAAGGAACAGCTATTCTACCTATACTGGTACCAGAATTAATTACATATTTATGACCTTATCAAATGCAGAGGCTGGTGCTTATGCTACAGTCTCAAAGTTTCCACTATCCACTCTGGCTTTGTATAAACTTATGCAATGAGACTTTAATGCCTTAGATCATTAAATGACAGATATTAGTCTATAATACCACTTGGCCATTTATCAATAATATAACGAGCCTACTTGTAATGGTAAGAAGAATATCTAAAGTACAAAGTGGAAGGTAATAGAAGTAAAGAAATATATGTACGAAATAATGGCTGGATGATTTACAATTATCACATCGTTGCGCACCCGCTGCGGTTGTCCCTGACGTTGACATGTCAGCCGAAGTCAGGTGACAGCAAGCCAGGCCACCAACGAGAGCCCTGCTACAGCCTACAATATGGAGGCAGAGTCTAGCCTCTGATAAGTTGCACAGACGGCCAATATTGAAAACTCCTCTGCGCAACTCGTCTATTCGCTTTTCTCTGTTTTCTTCAGTATTGAATATAACTTTTAAAATCCCCACACATTCAACATAACATAACTGCCGAACTGCCAATGCAACTATATAGAATTCGCCGATCAATTGATAATGATGGGATTAGCAAAAGGGGATTGATGTGTTTGTATTTTGAGTAAAAGAATAAACCTGTGGAAACAATCTGTATCTCTGTCACATACGGCCTTTTATCTGTGCGTCCTGGGGTGTGCTTTGTTCCCTCGTGGCTAGTCTCACGTGCCATACACTACAGGATTGTCGAGGGGAGTGCCTAATCGCGTCTCGCTTTGCAAGACGCATTAAGCTGCAACCTCAGCTACGGCTTTTTTTTTTGAACCACTGCAGTACTCTGCTGGTCAATTTTTACCGATAGCAGTGGCTACTATGGCTGCTGTAGAGCCAGGTGCAGCCGCATCTGCTACACACGCGGTTGTACAGGTGACCCTCGATCGTCGCCTGGGCAACACGATATTTGGCACGATAACGCATGCCAAGAGGTGGGTGATCGTCCTGGAAGGTATCGTTGGAAAAAAGAATGCAGCACCACGGAGAATCATCACACAAAATCTTGCATCTGGTTTTATTCTA
>NW_024468448.1:0-17517 GCF_002104995.1 Linderina pennispora | reverse complement strand
CCGCTGTGGCTGCAGCAGAGAACTACAAGAACCACTACATTGGCAAGTTTATCAACGGACTCGATGCCAACAACACGGCGGCACCAAAGGGCTGGGAGCACTTTGAGCCTCTGATCTCCCTGGAATCTACAACTTTACGAACCCCATCTTCTCGCTTAACGGCGGTCCGCTGGAAAAGCACCCAGGCGTATACCAGACCGATCTGATCCTGGAGAAGTCTCTGGCACGTATCGACGACATCGCCAACAGCGACGACCGTTCCTGTTTGTCATCTCACGACTGCTCCGCATGATGAGGTCAAGAATTTGGGGACTTTACCCACCGCGCCCAGCCGAGCGTCATAAACACTTGTTCCCGGATGCCAAGGTTCCGCGCGACCCGAACTTCAACCCGCTGGTGCAGGACAAGGTCGGCTGGGTCAAGGACTGCCGCTGCTGTCGCCGCTCCAGATCAACGCCATTGACGAGCACTACCGCCAGCGTCTGCGCTCGCTGCAGGCCACTGACGAGCTCGTCGAGGCGGTGTTCAAGAAGCTGGAAGAGAAGAACCTGGTTGACAACACCTACTTTATCTACACCACCGACAACGGCTACATCTCGGCCACCACCGCATGTTTGCTGGAAAGCAGACTCCGTATGACACTGATGTGCGTATTCCGTTTATCATCCGCGGACCTGGTATCGCCAAGAAGCAGATCAACGACAGCCCCTACTAGTCACACTTTGCTGCCACTGTCCTTGACCTCGCCAACATTGAGCGTCCGGACGGACTGGATGCCACGTCACTGTTTGACCCGAAGAAGACTGAATCGTTTGCCATCGAGTTCTGGAACAATAACTTGTTGAGGGTGGTTCCAAGGAGACCCACATCAACAACACGTACAAGGCTGTGCGTCTTGTGAGCAAGGACTTCAACATCTACTACTCGGCATGGTGCACACGCGAGCACGAGCTCTACGAGATGAACAGCGACCCGTACCAGCTGGTGAACAAGTACAACCGGACGGATCCCAATTTCCTCAACCGCCTCGATGCCCTGCTTAATGTCTTGCATGACTGCAAGGGTGATGTGTGCCAGCGCCCGTGGAACACGCTGCACAAGGACGGCAAGGTCAAGAGCCTCAAGGATGCGCTCAAGCCCAAGTACGATGAGCACTACAAGGCGCTGCCCAAGTTCCGGTTCCTCGAGTGCAAGGTCTACTACGACCCATAACGAGGGCACAGACTAAGGCCCAAGCAACAAATATACTCACCAATTGTCGATGTGAGGATCATTCAATGTTGCTGATGCTAATCCTTACGGCAACATGCTGTGAGCTTAGCTTCACCAAATAATCGTCACCTGATATCTGTGAATGCGCACGCGTGTAGCTAATATTCATCTGGATTGAAGATCAGCAAAAGATGATGGCAAGCTCCGCCCTGATCTCCGAAACAAGACCTACCAATTTCATGACAATGAGGCGGTGCGGCTTCCAAAGCGAAAAGACCTTGACAATAGTCGCTTTGGGCAGCACAAACGGGGAGCAAGTATAGTGATATATTGTTGAGTGAATGCGGTGATGGCCGCCTGGGCATTTAAATAGGAGCAGCGCAATATATGCCACCGGCTGTTCAGCCACCATTGAGCCATGAGTTGCAAGATGTACTGCCCAGCAAGATGGCCACACTATGCTACTGCTGATTTTGAGCTTTCTTGAGTGGCACCTATGCGGAGAAGCCTTGGCCAGGTGCGCTTTGGACTGGTCAATAGAGATACCAAAGCTTGTGACGCATCAGTGCGCGTAGGACGGGTTTCTAGCAGCTACCACGGCCGAATGGACCAATGAGGGCGGCCCATCTGGACATCTCAGGCCAGACGGTCTTTCGTAAAGGCGGAGCACAAACAAAAAGTATAAAGCCTTGGCTAGCACCCCGCGCACCCTTTGCTCTCTCCTTCACTTACCATTAGCTAGTCACTTCACACCTCCATTTTATTACATCTCTTTGCCACATATCCATAAAACAGCAATGTCAGCGACCGCAGCAGACCGAGCAGTGGACGCCAGAGTCATGGAAGACCAAGCCGATCAAGCAAGATCGTGTACGAAGATAAGCAGGAGCTGGACACGGTGCTCTCCCGCATCGCCAACCTGCCACCGCTTGTATCCGCGGCCGAAATCGACCGGCTGCGCGCGCAACTGAAAGATGTGGCGAGGGCCGCGCATTCCTCCTCCAGGGCGGCGACTGCGCCGAGTCCTTCGACTACTGCAACCCGACAGCCATCGAGGACAAGCTCAAAGTGCTGCTGCAGATGAGCCTGGTGCTGATCTGGGGCATGCGCCTGCCGATTGTGCGTATTGCGCGCATGGCCGGGCAGTACGCGAAGCCCCGGTCGTCGCCGTTCGAGACTGTGGATGGCGAGAAAATCATGTCGTACCGCGGCGACAACGTCAACAGCATCGACCCGAAGGACAGAAAGCCGGATCCGCAGCGCCTGCTGTCAGCGTACTTCCACTCGGCGTCGACAGTCAACTATGTCAGGCTGCTGCTGTCGGGCGGGTTCGCCGACATCCACCACCCGAAGGCATGGGATCTCGGATGTGAGGCGCGAGGATATTCGCCGTGACTACCAGATGATTGTAAACAAGCTCACCGACGCGCTGGGCTTCATGAAGGTCATTGGCGCTGACGGCAGCCGGCTGTCAGCCCTAAACACTGTGGACATGTACACGTCGCACGAGGCGCTGTTGCTCGACTACGAGCAGGCGCTAACCCGGCCCGTGGCCCAAATGGCGCCTGAGAATGTGTTTGTTGCGCCCTCCGGCCACACAAGCCCGCAGACGCCCGGAACGCCACCTTGCCAGCCGTCAGCGACTGGTACAACCTGTCGGCGCACTTCATCTGGATCGGTGACCGCACTCGCCAGCTCGATGGCGCCCACATCGAGTACTTCCGCGGCGTGAAGAACCCGGTAGGCGTCAAGGTCGGGCCGACCATGGATGCTGCCGAACTTGTACGTGTACTGGATATCCTTGACCCGCTGCTCGAGCCGGGACGCGTCACGCTGATTACCAGATACGGCGCCGACAAGATCGACAAGTTCTTGCCAGACCATATCAAGGCAGTGCAGGCTACACAGCATCGCCCCGTGTGGTGCTGCGATCCATGCCACGGCAACACGACTACGGCACCGTCAGGACACAAGACCCGCTCGTTCGACGCGATCGTGAGCGAAATCACCAGCAATATTGCAATCCACCGTGAGCTCGGCAGCCGTTTATCGGGGATTCACCTGGAGCTCACTGGAGAGCATGTCACCGAGTGCACCGGCGGATCGCAGGAGCTGGACGCCAAGGACCTGCCGGTCAACTACCAGACGTTCTGCGACCCGCGGCTCAACTACGAACAGAGCCTGGACATTGCGTTCCTGGTTGCCAAGTACTTTGAGAAGGAGCGTGCCACGAATGGCAAAACTGAGAAGCACACAAACATTTGCAATAAATTTAGGTGGTATGTAGAAAAAAGATGGGAGTGGCTCACTGGGGCGGCGACACGATCGGTGAGGATCTGAGCCGGGTCACCCATGGCACGCACGCGCTTGGGAGACGAGATGTGCAGTCCGCGCGAAAACTCGCCTGCCAGTCCATCACTGTCCTCGATCTCCGCCCGCTGTTGTGCCTCGATGATCGCCCGGTCGCGGGCGGCAACACGCGACTCCTCAGCAAGCTTCTCGGCACGGGCCTCGCGGCGTCTCTGGCGCTCGCGCTCAAACAGGCGTACCAGCGCGTTGTGCGCGACACCACATCACGCACGTTGTCTGCAGCTTGGTGTTGGCCTCGCGGTAATAGTCATTGTCGATAACGACTGTCTGCAGCGTGTCTCCAGCTGCTTGCACCGCAGGCACGTGCCTTGGCCAGACGATGACTCCTGCAGCGGCGCTGCCAGGCTCTCACGCGACTCAGCCCCAGCGACGGCTGGATCAGCCCCTCAAACAGCATCGTCGACCGCCGCCGCGCCACCAGATCCTCGTCGGCCAGGCGCCTCTGCTGCTGTGGCGTCAGCACCTTGGGCGACTTGCCGAGATTCCTGCTGCGCACAGGAGAGCCGCCAGATGGGTCGGGCAGGTCGCGGCCCAGGAACTGCTGCTCGACAAACCGCAGCCCCTGGCGGCTCTCGCGATCCATCTGCGACTCGGGCTGCGCCATGGTGCATGACGCGTGAATGCTCTCTATGCCGCGCCGAATAAGCGTCGCGTCCTCGCGCCAGTCGTCGGCGGGAATCGGACTCTCGTGGTCCTCCACCTGCGCGGCTCTGCGACCTGTGGGGCGACGGCAGCCCGTTGCCATTGCTCGGCCCGCTCATCACCACAACCTCGAGCGCCTCAATCTTTCTCCTCAGTGCCATCTCAACCGCGTGCTGCGCTGCAAACTGGTCCTCTGCCCTGCACGCCCGCCTGTTCGCTTCCTCGAGATCCTCCTTCACCTCCTGGAGCTCGCTGTTAAGCCTTTCGCTGACTGTGGCCATCGACTTGATATCCCTGACTAGCGTCTCGTTCATGTCCTTCATGTTTCGAAGCTCGTCTTTCTGCTCCATGTACTGGTTGTATAGGCTGTCCCTGTTGGCTCCTGGTACAGTTGGGATCCGCGAACGGCGCGCGGTAGCTGATGGCACATGTGTCCGGTGATGGCTCCCGCTGCGTGCTGAATCGGAACGCCGAACTGGGACTTGTTGGCCTGATGCCTCTGCCCGGCGCACTGGTCCGCGAATGGCACGCGGCTACCATGACTGAGAGAGGAATGCGGCAGCGGCGTCGGGTTGGCCGACGACCGGCTTGTCGGGCTCGGCAGTGCATGCGCCCGCAGGTCGGTCTGGCTGGGCGTGTTTCTTAGGCTTACGCATTCCACTCGCCTCCGACTGCTGCCTGCCCGCAATTCCCAGCTCACGCCGTCCCGCAGCCTTTGTCGCCGCCGATGGGCTGTTGTGCGCTAGCGCTGGTGCTGGTGACTTTGACCGCGAGATCCCTGCTGAATGGTATCGCCTAAGCGATCTCTCGCTAGTTGCTGCAGACGAGGCTGATGCCGCAGAGGCTGCTGCTGTCATCTGTCGCCGCATTTCCGTGCTGACGCCGTCGGCCGCATCGCACTGCCTCCAGACGGTATCCGTGTTGTTGCGCCCATATGGAATGTTGGGAAATTCGATGGCCCACTGCCGGCTACCGACGGAGGCCGCTGCGAACGCCCAGCCGTCAGTGGCCGCGCCGGCGGAGTCTGCTCTCGCCGATGGTTCTGTACTGAGGGCTCCGCCGAATCAGCACCTGTCTGAGAATATCCACGCGTGGCTGTCAGTCGCGCCCGGCTCCATCCGCTTTGGAGGTGGAGGATGCAAGTCTCTCATGTCTCTGCTTGTTCAAAGGGGGCTAAATAGAAGGAGGGACTGTGACGAGCAGGGAGGTTGCTGAATCTGGGCTATCTGAATTGACGCGTCACAAATGGCCTGCCAGTTCGGGAAGATAGAGGATGTTTTGTGCACCGGAATAAGAGAACGAATGCGAGAAAAGCCTGAATGGAGAGCAGAGAAGAGAAGTTTGAATGGTGCCCCCACCCAGCACGATGGCTTTTTTTTTTTTTGTTTGAGAGCTCAGCACCAAGCACGGCTTTTTTTTCATGCGGTTCACTGCTGCCGCCACCTCCCCCTTCCTCCCGAATATGGTCCAGAGCGCGACGCACTCCTTCAGCTACATGGACCGCAGAGCCAATGGCAACCACCCGGCAGCTCCAGGCAAGCTCCAGAAGGACAATGTCTGGAGATTTCTGCAATGATCCCCCGCTGCTACTATTCCCATGCACATCTAATCGTCGCACATGCTGCAGCATCGCAGTAACCGGGGAGTCGCTAGTGGTGAAGTGTAAATGTAAATGCAATTGCTGATACATAATGCTGAGAAAAAATCTAGATGATAGCGCTCCAGCCATTGCTTTTTTGATAGTGGCGTTATTTTGCAAGGGGATTTGGTTAAAAGTCCGGCTTCTACACCTTCGCCGCTTCAGCGGGGGAGCGAGATCTTTTGAAGGTGGCCAATCTCGCCGGTCCAAATGAACTCGTACACGATCACCGCCAGCTGCCATAGAACAAGAGCCATGATGAATCGCGCGACCCTACATTTGCCAAGAGTAGCAGCACCGGTTTTAGCTTTGTATTCAAGAGGACGATATAAAAATAAACATTATAATTGGGGGTTGCGGTTCTAGTCTCGGGGCGTCTGATTCTTCTCTACGTGTAGGTGCAAGAGACGAAATGCATGTGTGGTGTATGAATCAGAACCGACAAGACAAGTCATGCTGACTACCCAAGTCGAGATCGCAATGTGTAGGGGGAAGGAGGATATAGACAAAAGTGAAAAGAGCGCGTATCAAACAAAAGGCCAGCAGCAAACCCTTCATGGACAAGAGACAGAGCATAGCACCAAAATGCGTGCCAAGGTTTCACCATGACCAACTTACCATGGCGTTGCTCTCTTCCACCACGATAGTCCGCTGCGGCTCTCCATCCACTCGGCCACGCATGTCAGCGGGCTCGCCTCCACGTCTTGCCTTCCGCGCGTGGTGATCACCCGGTGCGTCATTCCATCGAGCACCACCAGGACCGGCAGGTCGCTGACACTGACGCCTAGCCGCTCCATCAGATCCTCGCGCACTCTGCGCTCGCTCCACGGCACTCCCAGCCAGCCGGTGCTGCCCATCAGTCGCGCCATATCCGCCGGATGGTTGTCGGCCGATACATGGACCACAACAAGGTCGTACGAGTGTGCTGACGACACCCCGGCTAGCTTTGGCGAGAACTCGTCGCACTCGGCACTCCACGTCGCAGCAAAGTACAGGCCAATCAGCTTGCGCCCGAACCCTGCGCGTCTGGGTGTCACGGTGCGCTGGAACTCGTCCTCGAGCAACACCAGGTCTGCCAGTACCGTGTCACCTTCGAGCAGCCGCTGGTAGCTGAGCGCACGGCTGGCATCGACGCTGAGGCGAATTGTCAGCTCAACGCTGTTGGATGGGGTCTCGCCAGACAGTCGCGGCAGCTCAGAGCTGTACGCTGGTGGCCGCGCATATACCGGCAGCGTCGGCGTAACAGAGCTGCTAGGGGTATACGTCATGTAGCCGCTGGCACTGAGCCGATGTGTCAGACTGGCGCGAGATGATGCACTCAGCGCAATGCTGTTCCGCACAACACTCATGCTGCGCGTGCCACGGACCGGTTTTGTTGATGCATCTGCAGGAAAACCAGCATCTGTCAAGGTAGCCGGATAGCTTGTGACTGAGTCGTTGTCTGCCTCTGTGTACGGCACCTCTGGCAGCCCAGAGGGCACAGACATTGGCCCGCCTATGCTGTCTATATCAATGACTGTAGCTGCCGAGTTGCTGCGCGCTGTTGATCCCGCTCGCCGCTTCGGCAGCCGTAGCCGCTGTGTGGCAGCACCAGGCGAGTGTGCAGCCAGCGGCGATACGGGCTCTTCCTTCTTGGCAAACCACGGCATGGGCGGCCGCGCCTCGGCTTTTGT
Organism: Linderina pennispora; assembly: GCF_002104995.1. Lineage (NCBI taxonomy): Eukaryota > Fungi > Kickxellomycota > Kickxellomycetes > Kickxellales > Kickxellaceae > Linderina > Linderina pennispora. The sequence goes on along the minus strand of NW_024468448.1, from coordinate 9,981 downwards.
CAGGCCCAGTGTGAGTGCCCGGTGGTTTGCAAATCCATCTCCTGTCGGTGACCGCATCGACTGTGCTGTCGTAGGCCGCGAGTCTGTTGATGTCCGGCTCAGGTGCAGAGACCGCACAGTCTGGCTGCCCTGCGCTGTTGACGGCCGCCGAGGGAAATGTACATGGCCGTCTGTCGCCATTGAAGCCATATGTTTGCCAGGGAGAAGGGGGGGCTTCCCAAAGGAACCAGTGACACGGTTCACAAGAACAAAAGAAAAATGAGTAGAGATAGGGAAAGAGAATATGTAGGGTACTGGCAAGTACAAGATAAGGGGTTGATGTTAAATCTAAGCGCGAGTTAATGAATACATGCCCAAAGAAGAAAACGCCAGGGAACAGAATAGACGAAAACAATCCGCTCTATGAGACAAGAGAGGGAGAAAATGTAAGCAAAGAGAAAAGAAAAAGTTCAAATGCGGAACTGAGACCTAGAAAGCCTTGGTCTTACAGCGTGTACACGGTCCACACAGCAGCCCATCCGAGCCTCTCGCTTCGCCAATCAAAACATCGTGCCGATCGCACGCTTTATTTAAGAAGCGCAACCTTTGTCTACTCCCCGCACATGCAACCCCCACATGTGCCCTTTCCCTCACACTCTGGCGCCGCATACCCGGCCTGGCCGATTTCCAGACCTCAAGGGCCGAACTATAACGGGAAACAGATAATAGCATTCTGGGTAAACCGCACATCAAAAAGCATTACCACTAACAGAGTAGACGCATTTCATTCTCAGCCCGCGGTCCTCCCCCACTATGCCGATCAGCAGAGGACACGGGGATGCAGTCATCCCTGCCTGTCTTTGTACTCCGCAGCCTGAGAGTTTGGATAGCAGATGCGCAGTCGGTTAAGCAACGGCGCAGCGAACGCCAGATGAAGCACGCGATCATGCAGCACACGGTTCCTATCGTCCGACGCTCCGCTACGGGTGATGACCTGGATCTCCAGCTCCCGCAGCTGCAAGCACTTTGCCAGCAGCAGGTCCCCTGAGGAATCAGGCGGGAACAGCTGGCCAGCCAAGGCTGCATCAACAGCAATCTCCAGCTTCAGCAACGACGCATGGCATCCACGCAACAGCACGTCGTTGGCAAACGGATACGCGGACTTGCAGCCCAGATGCTGGAGGTTCGGGAACGGAGTGCCAGGCGGGGCCAAGCGCGTAGCCAGGGCATTGTCCTCATAGGCGCCCAGAGCGTCAATTTCCAGATGCTTGAGATTCGGATACTCGGTGCTACGCCCGTGCGAGTCCTGGATGAGCTGGATACAATCGTGAATATGGATGTACCGCGCGGTCAGCGACTCCAAGGTCGACGCGCAGCGACGCGCTAGCGCAAAGCACGACTGCGGATCTGGCCCGGACGGGTCAATCGTCAGACTCTTGAGCTTAACCGTGGGGGTGGAGAACTGGGGCGCCGGACACGCCACAAGATCGACATTCTGAACCAGGCGCCCCTCCACGCCCGCCACCCATGCCTTGCGCACGCCCAAATCCACTCGGCTCAGTCCAGGCATCGCCACCGGCATCGCCTTCATGATCCCGCCAACATCCACCCTGCCATGGTCGCTCCCAAACACCTGCAGTTCTGCATGTGTGGCATTGGCAAACAAGCAGGAGGCACCCAGCTCCTGCAGAACCTCATCAGCAATCACGCCCATCGATGAGGCTACGATAACAACCTTCTGCACGTGATGCGACCAGCCCAGGGACGATGCCTTGCGGCTCGTAAGCCCCCGCCGACCCCAGTAGAGCGTGCGGGCGTCAGACCGGCCGCGGACCGTCACTGTCGAGCTATACAAAGGCAGGGCTGCACAGCGCCAAGCGCGGCACGCCCACAGCATGCCCTGGATTTGGGTTGGCTCGCGTATGTCTTTGCCGAGCACACTGCATGCGGGCACGACTTGGGCACCCTTGCCGGCTATACCATACTGGGCAATATGCTGAATTATCTCGAACGGCAGGAACTGGGCGCGCGGGTACGACTCCATGTACAGCGAGCAGTGGTGTAAGTGTTGTGTTTCCAAAGTGTACAGAGTTGGGAGAAAAAGTGGTGATGGACCTGAGCCCAGCCCCATGCCCAGCCTTGCAGCCCTTTATTTCTGACCCTTTCACGGCCTCCAGCTGCAGCCTGAGCAGGAAAAAGGCGTACGGGCTTGCAAGTGTAGGAGGCGCTGGCCAGCAGGCTACCACATCCCGGCAAGCGAAAACCGGATTTCGGATGCTTTTGGCCGTATGCTGCTGAGTATGGCAGCTATTCTCGCTTTTCTGAACCGCCGTTTCAGTATATTTGCATTTACCCCCTGCGGCTCGCACTGCCACCCCCCTTGTTCATCACTCGACCACCCCCGGCTCGGAGAGCATTTTGTGGCGAGCCTGCCGAATGGTGCAAATGCCACTAGTGCTCCCCGCAGGCACGCAGACATACAGGGGCTATCAAGCGCTATATGGCATTCGGCCAGGCTATTTCCAAAAGCAGCCAACCACAAGTGCTGATCAAACCCGGATCATCCAATCACGGCTGGTCGTGTTGACCCTGAGCGAGAAAAAAAAAAAAAGAAACGAGCAACGCTAGCAGCTTCTTTTTTTTTTCTTCTCAGGCGCTCCCTTTCTATAACGAAAATTATATTTTTTATCTCGCAGTCTGCAATGTCGCCCAGAGTCAAAACCACGCCCTCGCTCAACAGCCTGGTAGCTGCCGCGTCCACCGTACAACGATCCTCCAGCCTCGAAAGCAGCGACCCGAGCCCCATTGCGCCGCACATCCCGTCGTCGTTGATTGTTGCGACCAAGATCCGCCGCGGCCGGCCACGCCGTGATGATACACAAAACACGCAGAGCGCGGCCCTCAGCTCCGAGTACCAGCGCATTGTCGACCAGATCGCACACGACGCCAGCGAAGACGCCGGTGGACGGAGGAGACAGTTCATCTGCACCGTGGAGGGCTGTGGCAAGGTGTTTTATCAGCGCGCCCACCTCAACATCCACATCAGGTCGCATACTGGGTACAGGCCGTATGTGTGTGGGTTTCCTGGGTGCGGAAAGGCGTTCACGCAGCTGGGTAATATGCGCACGCATGAGAGACGACATACTGGCGATCGGCCGTTCAAGTGCCTGGTTGTCGAGTGCCAGAAGGCGTTTACGCAGGCAGGCAATCTGAAGACTCATATGCGAAAGGTACACAATATCGATAACTCGCCAGGCGCCACCCGCCCAAACCGGAGGAGTAGCACGCGAAAGGCTTCCGACTCGCCTGAAGAGGTCCTGTCACCAATTGTCTTGGCCCAGCAGCGTATGCGACAGCAACAGCAGCAGCAGCAACAGCCAGTGCAGCCAGTGCAGCCATCGTCAGTGCCAATGTTTCCCATCATCGTACATCCGAACCACAACCCATACAACCACAACAGCATGCCGCCCACGACTCTGTCATCGGCACGGCAAAAGCGGTAGCAGGGCAGAGACGGCGGCTTTTTTTCACTTCTTAAAACGGAGCCCAAAAAGTAACCTAATAAACTCTTAGACGCTGATGATGCCCGACAGCTTCTGCACGCGGTTGAGCAGCAAATCGCCCTGCTTGATGGTGGCCTGGTACTGCTCGTTCTTAGTGTCGGGGCGGTTCGTCTCGACGATCCCGCCGACCTTGTCGATGACGCAGTGAAGGCGGCCAGCAGCAATGAACCGAGCCAGCTCCTTGTCGATGAACTCCTCGCTGACACCGAATGCCTCGGCCATGGACTTGATGGTCAGCGACAGGTACGACTCGAGGTGCTGGGCGTAGGCACGGATGCGCATCTCGCGTGTGTAGAAGCGACGGTGGGCGTACAGATACCGCGACACATTCAGGTGGTCAGTCTCGACGCCGGCCAGCGCGCGGAAGAAGTCGGCGTAGCGGCAGTCGAACAGCGCACGCATCAGACGCTCGACATTTGGGATGTGGTGGATGACCTCAACAACCTCGGGCGCGTCAATGACCTTCTTCTTCAGGTCGCCACGCGGCAGCACCACCGCACACGCTAGCGCACCATGGCAGACAAAGTCCGTCAGCGACATCAGCTCGGGGCTCGCGTACGTGCTCAAGCAGTCGATAAACAGCTGGCTCGCCTCCTTGAACTGCCGCTGGCTCGCGCGCCACACACACTCGTACGCCTTGAGCCGGTTGCGCCGGTCCCAATCGCCACCGCGGTCGATCAGCTCGCTTGCCCGCTCCAGCTCCCTCTGCACCTGGTGCGGCCGGTCGTAGAACATGCTGAGTCGCAGCTTGCCAAACACGATATCCAGCTTCTGGTTCAGCGTCGTTGTCGGGCGGTTCAGGATCTCCTCGTACTCCGCCTGCGCCTTCTCCTCGGACCCGATCTGCGCCAGGAACACTGCCCGGTGGATGCTGCTCTCGTTCTGTTCCAGCTCACCGTGCTCCTCCTTTGCCTCCTCAATGTTCTTGTCGAGAGATGCCAGCTCGGCCGTGTATGCAGCCTCCAGCTCCTTCACCAGAGCCGCATCCTCTGGCAGCGCATTCTCTGCCACTAGCTTCTTATAGAATGCCACCATCTTGTCGGCCTTGATGCCCTCGATAAGTGCCTGCGCATGCTCCTGGCGCTGCTCTGGTGCGCTGTTCAGCAGTGCGAATCTGTGTTGCGCAAGCGACAGCTCTGGCTTTTTGGCGAATACAGCAGTTTCCTCCGACATTGCTCAGTAACAAAATGCAATAGAAAACCCAATTGTTGTGTGGTAGTGTATAATTTGGCAGCGTATAATAAGAAGAGAGCCGAATTGTGTAGTTAAAGAGACAAGAGCCAAGTTCTCCAAAAGCCCACACGCGTGTATTGCGTCACAGATCTGCTGGCTGATCGCGGATCAAGACTGTCCACGCAATGCCTCGCTGAGCCGCTTTCCCTCGCACCGAGCGTGTTGACGACTACGACAACGACTAGCCAAATGCGCGGCCTCCTCTTCTCCTTGCAATCCCACCTATATTCTCCTTTTTGCACCAGCAGAGATTTTACTAATTAGCTGATTTTAACGCCAGACAAAAAACGAACAGACATGGCAGCACAGTTGGAGCAGGCGCAGAATTTGGCCAAGGAGTCACCACAGCAGGCAGCGGCCCTGTTCAGCTCTGTCCTCTTCGCAGACAAGTCGAGTGCGGTAACAGTGGCTGAGCGAGAGACTGCGCTGCTGTCGCTGGCGGCCCTTTTTGAGCAGATGCAGGACGCGGCGGCGCTGACCAAACTGATCAACGACTCGCAGTCCTACCTGGTGTCGGTGTCGAAAGCCAAATCCTCAAAGATCATCCGCACCCTGGTCGACCGGTTTTCGGGTATCCAGGGCGGCCAGCAGCCGCAGATAATGACATGCCAGAGCATGATTGCGTGGGCAAAGGATGAGAACCGCGAGTACCTGCGCCAGGCCCTGGAGACCCGCCTGGCGTCGCTGTACCTGGACAACCAGATGTACACCGAGGCACTGGCGCTCATTGCACAGCTTCTGGCCGAGCTCAAGAAGCTGGACGACAAGATGCAGCTGGTCGAGGTGCATCTGCTGGAGAGCCGCGTGTATATGGCCCTGAAGAACCTGGCCAAGTCGCGTGCTGCGTTGACGTCCGCGCGCACGTCAGCCAACAGCATCTACACCCCGCCGCCACTCCAGGCGCAGCTCGATCTGCAGTCAGGCATTCTGCATGCCGAGGAGGGCGACTTTAAGACTGCGTACTCGTATTTCTTTGAAACCATGGAAGGTTTGGCCGTGTATGTATCGCCCAAGGACGTAGCCACGTCGTCAAAGGACAACAACTCGCTTCAGACTGGCCTGTCCGCCGCTGAGGTCGAGACGCGGCAGCTGCAGGCATTTGCGTATATGATTCTGTGCAAGATCATGCTGCAGCAGCCCGATGAACTGGCCGCGCTGCTGGCTACCGGAAAGACCGCGTCAAAGTTCCGCGACCGCCAGGTGGTTGTGGCACTGCAGGCTGTGGCCAAGGCACAGAAGCAGCGGTCGCTTGCCGACTTTGAGAAGGCCCTGTCCACCTTCCGCAACGAGCTGCAATCGGATGAGCTGATTCGCACCCATCTGACCACGCTCTACGACACCTTGATGGAGCAGAACCTCGTGCGCCTAATTGAGCCGTATTCGAAGGTCGAGATTGCACACATTTCGGAGCTGATTGGCCTGCCCATCCGCGTGGTTGAGAAGAAGCTGAGCCAGATGATCCTCGACAAGGTCTTCCACGGTATCCTGGACCAGGGCAATGGCTGCCTTGTTATCTTCGAGGAGCCCAAGCGTGACCTCACGTATGATGCCACCCTCGACACCATCAAGAGTCTTGGTCTGGTCGTTGAGTCGCTGTACGAGAAGGCATCGGCGCTCTGAGCACGATAATACACACATTCTACCATTTCCAAGTCTTTTAAAAATGTGACCTCGTTTACACTGGTTTATGAGCCTGTGCAACCCCATGTGTGGCGCTCTCACCATGTAGGCCTTATTGCTCCAGCGAAGTTTGTCCATGCATTATCGCCACCATTGAATTGAGCACATTTGCCATACATAGGTGCTGGATAGCCTCTCTCACAGCAGTATACATAAGAAGAAGCAAGTGGTAGTTTATTGCACGATGTAGCAGTGGGGAGTTTTGCATTTTTCTTGCGTTTTCTGCCCTATACTTTTCCAGCTCTACTAGGACTACCCTCCTAATTCATCTACTCCTCAACGACTACAGCCTGGGTTTTCTTAGCCGCGGATGAAGCTTGCAAGCGCAGCAGTCGCACTCTGCTTGCCAGTAGTACCTGCGAAAGACACCGGTAGTAAGCCTAAATCGTACATACCGCTTGGACCTGTCACCAAAGCGTACACAGTACTTGAAAAGCAGAGCCATGACCTGAAATCAGCATTCAAGACATTTGCATAGTAAGTATGTGATACGTGAGTCAGCCATTAGCTTGAATTATTCCTGACTGTCAATGTACGCGTAGTTACTCGCACGCTGCATACACAGTTGGGTCTCTGTGGAACTGCAAGGGCAGCTGCGAGACGCCAGAGACACACGGAACCGAGATCGAGTACAGATGGCGCAGTCAAGCACCAATAAGCGTCGGGTATATCGGACGCAACTCCAACTCCAAACTCCTGGTAATATCATTCCGGGGCACTAAAGACACCGACGACTGGATCCAAGATGCCGAGTTCGTGCAGGACCCCTGGCCACCACACTTCCCAGGCTCTCTCGTACACCATGGATTTCTCAGCTCCTATCTGTCTGTCGCGCACAATGTCACATCGGAGATTACCAGGCTCGCCCAGATGTACCCTGATCATCGGATTGTGTTCACTGGGCACTCGCTCGGCGGCGCCGAGACAGTGATGTGTGCTGTAGATTTACTGAACCGGAGACCTGACTTGAAGCCGAGAATGCATATCTACACATACGGGCAGCCGAGAATCGGCAATGACGAGTGGGCAAGCAGGGTCGACAAATTGAAACTGCCGATTTTCCGGATGGTATACGAATGTGACATGGTTCCACACATCCCGTTCCGCTGGCTCAACTACAGGCACTTTTCAGAAGAAGTGTGGGTCCACAATAGCCAGATACTGTTTTGCGGCAGGAATGGGGAGAATACAAAGTGCTCCGACCTAGTGCCAATTGGAAACTACAGTATTCCTGACCACTCGCGTTATCCAGAAACAGACTGGTTTGGCGAATCCGAATACATTAAGGCGTATATCACTCACTAGAAAATGGAAATAACACCTCCACTATATCTTTACCTATATATAAGATTTTATAGTCCAAGAAGTGTCGGACCGTCCACTAGAGCATTTATCATTGACTGAAAAGATTCAGGCTGTTTTGAGCCTCACAGTGAGTATGCGTGACTCGCTCAGTAAACTCTTAAAACAACATTCTCTCTTTTGGTCGATAGATTCAGATCCTAGGGTTACAAATATACATCTTCAAAGCATTGGTAAAATCGGACCTGGAGCCATATATTACAAACGCTATTCGTCTTAGCTCCTTCACATTTTGATGGTCCACCAGTCAAATAAATTACCAGTTCGCCATGATGCTTTTATCGGCGTGTCAAACAATGCCGACTAGCAGCCGAGTTTGCATTGCGAGTGGAGTAATTCTAGTGAGTCGTAGTTTTAGCTACATTTTCCATATCTCTTTCCATTCCTTCCTTCCATCTTTGAAGTTTAACTTGCTCCAATTTCTTTTAACACCCACACGCCTACCCATGTAGCAGCACAAGGTACACGGGTATAGAGGCACAAAAAGTTATAGGCAAGTGTATTGCAAAACAGAAACAAAGGCGCACCTGTTAGCAGCTATTGAAACCGAACAGCGGTCGGCTCAGGCTATCGCGATACTCACCGTATACCGATCTATCAATTCCCCCCTTATATGAACTCAGCACTCCATGGGCATTCTCCACAGCGACCATCCTGAGGGAAGGCAGCTTCGAAATAGCGACGATCGTCAGCGAATTGACAGCCCACCAGCTCTCCAAATCAATCTGTACCAAACTAGTACTAAAGATCGGGAGTCCCCTCATCAGTCTAACTACTTTCTCCATCCTATATATTGATTCAATATCCTTCGTTGGATCCGACCTCTTCGATTCCAATCCTAGTGGGCATCGAGAAATGGGTCATGATCTGCTGGAACTCGCTGAAGGTAGACATGAAATCTTTTTATGATTAGATGACGAAACCGCGGGTTTGAATGGTTTAGCGGGATGATAGACGGCAGAGACTGACCGAAGCTGTACGGGTTGTAGCGGTTCTCTATATGCTCGGCATTTGGTGCAATCAAAAATGGCATATGTGCAACCTCAGACTCAATAAGCAAGTTGGTAACTTTGTTAACCTAGGGGATGAGTGGCCATCCGAGTATATGGAAAAAATAACTTCTCAAAATGTGACTGAGGGGAAGAAGGAGGGCTGGTCGTCTGTCTGGGCCTTTGTACGTATGCGTTTCGGCCTTGTCTATGGTGGCGCGGGGGACTCCGGACCCCGAATGTCAACAGAAGTCACTATCCTGGGATCTCACCTTCAAGAAGTTAAGAACCGCTTTGACCATAAAACAATGCTGGAAAATCCTCATATCCACAATCTCAAACCTTGCAATAGACCATAGGGTGGTATGTTCTTAATACATTACCTATGTTATATATCAGTTATCTGACAGCCCGTTTGTTGGTTTCAGGGTGCGCGTGTGAATATGTGTGGCTATATATGCTTGGGTGCTTTAGAAATTAAACTTATAGATATTTTACACAATGAATGGAAAGAGAAATCAAGGACTATGCATCTGACGCGCTAGCCTCTTGGTTCTTCCAGCACAGCAGTGGTTTATCTGTTTAATGAAGACAATGCGCTAGGAGGAAAGGCCATTGCTCGCCCTCAGAGACTCATGTCTGCGGACCCAGAGTCCACGCCAGCGCCAGGGGTTGGCACTGGTGCACCTCTGGGTATCTGGCATGCGCCGCTATACTTCCAGCACCGATATTTGTAATAATAAGATAGCCACGTATAAAAGACAGCTTACATCTGGTTCTTGTACTCGCGCAGCACGACAGGAATACTGGTGGTAGGGATCATTCCGACCTCAGTAATGATCATGGAGACAAAATCTGGAGGAGTAATGTCCTGGACGAGGTTCAGCAGGCGCAGGTTCTTTGTCTCGCGCCAGTCAGTCAGCGGGCACATGGTGCGCAGCTTGGACTCGGCCCTGGCTTCCATAGAGGCGGCAGGAGACATCATCGCAGCATTTTTGGCCTGCTTCGCCTGCTTGGCCTGCTTCGCTTGCTTCCTTGCTTGCCAGCAGCAGTTATTTCGCTGACAGACTCGTCAACAAAGGTCTTGCGGTTGTTCCAGCGCGGGCGCGCCGAGTAGCGGTCGCGGGCATATGCGCTGTACTCCATCTCTGCCAGAGACTGGTCGGTCAGCGCAT